>NC_057796.1:181040364-181279775 GCF_018294505.1 Triticum aestivum
GGGGGCGCCACGTGTCGGCCCCTGACTGGTGCGGGCTGCGGCTGCGGGTTCGTCCGGCGCCGGGCAGACGTGTCCGGCGCGCGGAGGGAGCGTGGCTAGGGTTTAGACCTGGATTTCGGAGCGGGAGGTGTTTATATAGGCATAGGGAGCTAAGAGAGTCCAAATGAGGCACGGTTTTCGCCCACACGATCGTGATCGAACGACCGAGAGCATGGGTGTGACTTAGATGGGTTATTGGGCTGTTTGGAGGGGGGTTTTGCTGCAACACACAAAAGGACTTTGCGGTTACCCGGTTAACCGTTGGAGCATCAAACGACCTCCAAATGGAACGAAACTTGACAGGTGGTGTACCGGTGGTGTACCAAGGCCACTTGGCAAACCTCGGTCCATTCCGAGAACGTTTGACACCCGCTCACGAAAAGAGAAAAGAGGGGTGCGCTGGTGCATGTAGGAGTGTCGGATTGCAAAACGGACAACGGGGAAAATGCTTGGATGCATGAGACGAACACGTATGCAAATGAGATGCACATGATGACATGATATGAGATGCATGACATGAACAAAATGCAAAACGAAAGACAACACCCGACCACGGAGGGAAAATCATAACACATAGCCGAAAATGGCAAGAGTTGGAGTTACAAATATGCAAAGTTACATCCGGGGTGTTACACAAATACCCACATGTTATCAAATCCTAACCATGCAATATTTGAGGGGTTGAAACTAATGCATAAAAACTGGGTAATAAAGGGGCATGATCAAAATGTGAACTTGCCTTGTACTCTTGATGAAGATGATTCGCACTCATAACTCCTGATAGTTCTACTCGTCTCACTCCGGTCAATCTATCACGAGCAAGCAATTGCATACATAAGCACTCATGCAAAACAATCGAAGAGAAGATCTCGGAAAACTTCGAAAACAAACAATTTACTCTTGCAGCATAAAACAATTTCTAACAGTGCCAAAATTAAGTGAATTTGGCCTTATCAGAAAGTTTAGGTCAAGAGCTTCGATTTGCAAAAAGAATCAACTCAAACGGAGTTATAAAACTCAAGTTATGAACAAAAGAAGTTTGAATATGAAACTAAACAAATTTCGAAATTTGAAAATTTCAGAAAGTTGACGTGACAGGTTCAATGGATAGATGAAAACAAGACAAAACTATTGGCGCTGGTTTCATCTAATTTGGGTGAAGGAGTAAAAAGTTATGCTATTTGAAAAATCTGGGTCAAGCTGTTTTACGAAAAAAATTAACTACGGCTAAAAGAATTCTAGGTCTAATGTATAAATACAGAGACTAATTGATAATCTAATTATTCTACCGTACTAGTCAGGAAATAAGTATAAAAAAATAAAGATTACCTTTATAAGATAGAGAAAAGACGACTTCGGAGAGAAAAGACAATTTCCAGATGTCCCGCCGGAGAAAAGAAATAATTTTTCTTTTATGAATCTAGTCAAACCAAAATATTGATTTAACCCGAATCGGATGATTTTTGGAGGCTCTATGGGTCTATATTTATAGGTGGAAAAGAGGCTTAGAGGTCAAAGATAATGTGGGACTAAACGTAGACGAAAATAAACGAAACAGAGAAGAAAAAGGCTAAACGCCTCGCACGGGCCTAAAGGCATCGGCCGGCCGCGCGCTGTAGTTTTTTCCTTTTTTTAAAACAAAATTCGGCCTAAGTAAAAAATTAAATGACTGGCTGGGCCTGGCCCATGTAGGAGAGAAAACAAAATGATGGGGCGCCCGATGCCACTATGCTGCGCCCGTGGGCGACAGTTAGTTCCAGGCGAACGCGCAGTTTTTTTATGAAAACAGGAAAGGACAACTGAATAACGAAAATAAAGTAAAATTTTATATAAGCATATTATATATCAAAATTTTCAGAAAAAGATTTTCCACAACTTGAACATTTTTCTAGCATCAAACAAAATCCAAACAAAATTAGATAAAGCAAACAGTGCTACTGTTGCAATAAAACCTAATAAAAATCATTTTAAAAATACCAAAATAATTTGTAATTTATTTCTCTCCAATTTTCTAATGTAGGGAATCATTTTACCCTAATTTCCATATATTTTATTTTTGGATAAAAAATAATTTGAATAAAACCCCAAATAATCCCAAATTGAAAATAATTCCAATGGGATTTTGAATTTAACTCTTTTAAAACTTCCAACTCATATTTCATATGTTTTGAAGAAGTCATTTTATCTTCTCTCATGAAAATCATTGAGTTGCTTAAAGTTTCTGAATTGGAAAATATTTCCAAATAAAATTCAAATCTTTTCAAAACCCTTTTTAGTTATTTAAATGGAAGAAGTCGTGTCATCTTCTCTCCAGGGTTTTGTATTTGAAAGGAATTTGAATTCAAGGAGATCAGAAAGCAAAGATGAAAGTTTGGGAAAGTCCTTTTATTCCCTCTCATTTAACTTTCAAAAGTTTCAAATTTCACTCAACTTCACACAATCAATCAAACAATCAATCATAACTATCTATTTAATATAACATTCCAAAATTTAGAATTTTGGGATGTTACAGATTCGGACCCTGTTATCCCTCTATTCTTTCTCAACCAATCTTTGTTGTCCGTCATAAACATGCAATTTGATCTCAAGAAGATTTCAATCCGGCGTCTTGTCGCGAATGAAATCAACTACAAACATTAATCTGTTTTTGGCGCTTGCACTTCTTCAAACCCTTCGGCCTCCCGTTCAGTTTCCGAGATATTCGCAGGAAACGGTTGCCACGTGCCCACGATTCTCACGATCATGATCTCGTCCATTGAATGTGGAATGCCCTGTGCTTTTTTCCATAGATTGCGGAAGAGGTGGTTCCACCTACGGGCTATATATATATACCCCTCTAGGCATCCTCTTTCCCAGTTCATCCTCAATCACTCTCTCGTTCTCCTCCCAAGCCCGAGCTCGAAGCAACGCCGTCAACGCGCCTCACCGTGCAACTCCGGTGAAGTCTCGCCGCCGTTGGTCGTGCCAGTGCGGTAAATCCTCTCCTACGCATTGTCGTAGTTGATCCTTGCTGCCAAGTTAGGGCGCTTGGATCTGGAACTAGCCCTGTCTACTTCTCTGTTCTAGGGTAGTTCATACCAACGCAATTTCTCTTGATTTATTTCCTTGCAGTAGATCTTTAGGCTTCTCTAAGTTGTGACTTGTACGGTTTGTAGTTTTCCCTCATACCACTTATCTTGGATCTAGGGTTCATGTGTAATCTTTTGAAAGATTAGATAGTTGTTACTCTACCTTATAAGGCATGTTGCAATTCTGTCGATGATATCTTCCAAAATGTATACCATGGATTCCTTTGCTGCTTCCAAAAAACTTTCTGTTATCAGTCAAAAATGCTTTTGTGCATGTTTATGACCCTTTCCTGCTTTCCCTTGCATCTATTTTTTCCCAGGTTGGTCATGGCACAAAGTTCGGAAGAGTAGTCTGGTTTTGAAGGAGAAATGGCTCAGTTGCCTCCCTTGTCTGAACATAAGAGGTTGACTGGTGGAGGAAAAGCATCAAAGCCACTAATGCGGCTTGAAGCTACGTTGGTATTTCCCCAAAGAGGAAGGGATGATGCAGCACAACGGCGGTAGGTATTTCCCTCAGTTATGAGATCAAGGTTATTGAACCAGTAGGAGAACCAAGCAACACAACATAAACAACACCAGCACACAAATAACAACTACTCGCAACCCGACGTGTAAAGGGGGTTGTCAATCCCTTTCGGGTAGCGGCGCCCAAGATAGGCAAACGGACATGAGATAAAATTGTAGTAGATTGATAGATCGAACGCCAAATAAAATAAATAAGAATAAAACGCAGCAACATATTTTTAGTTTAATAGATCTGAAAATAAAAGCAAACAAAAAATAGATCGCAAAGGCAAATAATATGAGAAAGAGACTCGGGGGCCGTAGGTTTCACTAGTGGCTTGTCTTGAGAAAAATAGCAAACGGCGGGTAAACAAATTACTGTTGGGAAATTGATAGAACTTCAAATAATCATGACGATATCCAGGCAATGATCATTATATAGGCATCACGTCCAAGATTAGTAGACCGACTCCTGCCTGCATCTACTACTATTACTCCACACATCGACCGTTATCCAGCATGCATCTAGTGTATTAAGTTCATGGAGAAACGGAGTAATGCAATTAGAACGATGACATGATGTAGACAAGATCTATCTATGTAGAGATAGACACCATCATTTTATGCTTAGTAGCAACGATACGTACGTGTCGGTTCCCCTTTTGTCACTGGGATCAAGCACCATAAGATCGAACCCACTACAAAGCACATCTTCCCATTGCAAGATAAATAGATCAGGTTGGCCAAACAAAACCCAAATATCGGAGTAGTAATACGAGGCTATAAGCAATCACACATAAAAGATATCAAAGAAATTCAAATAACTTTCATGGATATAAAAAGATAGATCTGATCATAAACTCAAAGTTCACCCGATCCCAACAAACACACCGCAAAAAGAGTTACATCATATGGATCTCCAAGAGACCATTGCATTGAGAATCAAACGAGAGAGAGGAAGCCATCTAGCTACTAACTACGGACCCGAAGGTCTACAAAGAACTACTCACGCATCATCGGAGAGGCACCAATGGAACTGGTGAACCCCTCCGTGATGGTGTCTAGATTGGATCTGGTGGTTCTAGACTCTACAGTGGCTGGAACTGATTTTCGTCGACTCCCCTAGGGTTTCTGGAATATTGGGGTATTTATAGAGCAAAGAGGCGGTCCGGGGGCACCCGAGGTGGGCACAACCCACCAGGGCGCGCCTGGGCCTCCTGGCGTGCCCTGGTGGGTTGTGCTCCCCTCAGAGCACCCCCAGGCGTTGCCATGGCCCATTAGGTGTCTTCTGGTCCATCAAAAATCTCCGTAAAGTTTCATTGCATTTGGACTCCGTTTGGCATTGATTTCCTGTGATGTAAAAAACATGCAGAAAACAACAACTGGCACTTGGCACTATGTCAATAGGTTAGTACCAAAAAATTATATAAAATGACTATAAAATGATTGTAAAACATCCAAGATTGATAATTTAACAGCATGGAAGAATAAAAAATTATAGATACATTGGAGACATATCAGCATCCCCAAGCTTAACTCCTGCTCGTCCTCGATTAGGTAAGTGATAAAAACAGAATTTTTGATGTGGAATGCTGCCTAAGATGTCATCTCATATTTCTTTTCTTTATAGCATGGA
The DNA here is from genome assembly GCF_018294505.1 of Triticum aestivum. Taxonomy (NCBI): domain Eukaryota; kingdom Viridiplantae; phylum Streptophyta; class Magnoliopsida; order Poales; family Poaceae; genus Triticum; species Triticum aestivum. The sequence goes on from NC_057796.1 coordinate 181,045,612, forward strand.
CATTTGGACTTTTATATTTTTCAAAGCAATAGTCTTGTTTTGACATGACAACTTAAATACTCAAGCATATCAACAAGCAACCATGTCTTTCAAAATATCAACACTAAAATAAGCTATCCCTAGCCCAACATGCTCAATCATTGATCCATTCATGAAACACACTCGAATATTAACTATACCCAATGCTCAAGTAGGATAATAGTGCCTCCTAGTTGGTGCTTTTATAAGAGAAGATGGAGACTCAAATTGAAAAATAAAAATTGCATAAAGTAAAAGAAAGGCCCCTCGCAGAGGGAAGTAGGGATTTATAGAGGTGCCCAAGCTCAAAGCGAAAAACTTAGAGATAAAAAACATTTTGGGAGGTGTGTCCTTCCCACCAACAAAAACGACTTAGAGTTTCCAACACTTTCCATGCTATATATATCATAGGCGGTTCCAAAACAGAAAATAAAGTTTATTCCTTTTTCAACCATACTTTCACTTTCCATGGCTAGCCGTATCCACGGTTGCCTTCCAAACCAACACTTTCCAAGGATTTATTATTTGACAACATAAAGTAAATTCATTTTTCATTTCGGGACTGGGCATCCCTATTACCTTTGCCTTACTCTCGTGCAATGACAAGTGAATAAACACTCATCATGAGAATAACACATCTAGCATGGAAAATATTAGCCACCCCTCACCACTCCGCGAGCGGTACGAACACACAAAAGAGAAGTTTACTTTGAAAATTAGAGATGGCACATACAAATTTTCTTAGAACGGCAAAAGAATACCGCATATAGGTAGGTATAGTGGACTCATATGGCAAAACTGGTTTAAAGGTTTTTGGATGTACAAGTGGTGATCATAGTTAGTGCAAAATGAAAGCTAGCAAAAGATTGAGAAGCGACCAACCAAGAAACGAATAATCTCATAAGCGAGCATTAAGCAAAATTAACATCGAATAATGCACCAAAAGTAGGATATAGTTTCATTGCATAATTATTGACTTTCGTGCTTGCTTAGGGAATCACAAACCTTACCACCAATATTCTGACTAAAGCATAATTACTCATCAACATGACTCACATATCACATCATCATATTTCAAAACTATTACTATGAATCAAGTTTATTTTGTCCAATGATCTTCATGAAATTTTTATTATATCCTTCTTGGATATCTATCACTTTGGGACTAATTTTCATATGTTGCTTTTGATAAGCTCAAACAAATATAAGTGAAGGTCATGAGCATAATATTTCTTTCTCTCAAATTAATTTACGTGAAGCAAGAGAGAATTTCTTGAAAATTTTACTAACTCTCAAATAAATCTAAGTGAAGCAAGAAAGCATTTCTTCAAAAATACTAAAGCACACCGTGCTCAAAAAGATATAAGTGAAGCACTAGAGCAAGTCCATAGCTCATAAAAAATTTAAGTGAAGCATAGAGAGCAATTCTAACAAGTCATGACATAATTTTGGCTCTCTCAAATAGGTTTGTCCAGCAAGGAAAGACAAAATAAAACAAGCAAAGACTCGTATCATACAAGACGCTCCAAGCAAAACACATAGTATGTGACGAATAAAAATATAGCTTCGAGTAAAATACCGATGGTCGTTAGAAGAAAGAGGAGATGCCACTCGGGACATCCGCAAGCTTAGTTGGTTGCTCTCTTTTGGATAATGGCTTGGGATGCAGGGGCATCCCCAAGCTTAGGCTCTTTTTACTCCTTATTCCTTCATCCATCATAAGGTAACCCAAAACTTGAAAACTTCAATCACACAAAACTCAAAAAAACCTTCGTGAGATCTGTTAGTAAAAGAAAGCAAATCACTACTATAAGTACTGTAGGAAACCAATTCACATTTTGTTCTTGCATTATATCTACTGTATTCTAACTTTTCTATGGAAAAAACTCACCAAAGAAAACCATAGATCCATCAAAACAAGCACACAACGCAAAGAAAACAGAATCCATCAAAAATAGAACAGTCTCTAGCAATCTGACTATTTCGAATACTTCTGAAACTCCACAAATTCTGAAAAAGTAGGACGACCTGAGAAATTTGTATATTAATCTTCTGCAAAAAGAATTGGTATTTTATCACGCTCTGATTAAAAATGAGAATTTTTTTCGTGAGCGCAAAAGTTTCTGTTTTTCAGCAAGATCAAACAACTATCACCCAATAAGATCCGAAAGGCTTTACTTGGCACAAACACTAATTAAAGCACAAAAAACACAATCATAACAGTAGCATAATTGTGCAAACACTCAAGAACAGAAAACAAAAAGCAAAAAAAATTATTCATTGGGTTGCCTCCCAACAAGCGCTATCATTTTATGCCCCTAGCTAGGCATAAAATTTTATTGATGCTCACAAGAAAGATAATAATTGAAACACAAAGAGAGCATCATAAAACATGAGACAAACGAGTTTAAGTCTAACATACTTCCTATGCATAGGCCTTTTATAGGGAATTTTTTTGCCAAGACAAACAAAATCTAGTATATCCAAGGAAGAAGAAAGAAACAATAGCAATCTCAACATAATGAGAGGTAGTTTAGTAACATGAAAATTTCAACAACCATATTTTCCTCTCTCATAATAATTACATGTAGGATCATAATCAAATTCAACAATATAACTACCACATAAAATATTCTCTTCATGATCCACATGCATGCAAAGTTGACACTCTTCCAAAATAGTGGGATTATCATCAAAAAAAGTCATGACCTCTCCAAACCCACTTTCAATATTATCGCAAGCATATTCATCATGAGGCTTAAATAAACTATCAAGATCATAAGAATCATCATCACCCCAATCATGATCATTTCAATTAGTAGCGGACATAACAAAACAAGCATCCCCAAGCTTGGGGTTTTGCATATCACTAGCACAATTGACATTAATAGAATTTATAGTAAAATCATTACAATCATGCTTTTCATTCAAGGAAATATCATGAATCACTGTGTAAATTTCTTCATCACAATTTTCAGATTCACGAATCTCAAGCAAAACTTTATAAAGACAATCTAGTGCACTCGAATCAGTAGCAATTGGTTCATCATAATTGGATCTTTTGAAAAGATTATCAAGTGGATGAGGATCCATATCAATAGATTTTTAGCAAGCAAAGATGCAAGCAAAATAGAAGATACATGGCAACACAAGCAAAGATAGCAAACAAAAACAGATCTGACGAGAAAAGCGAACGAAAAAGAGGGCGAATAAAACGGCAATTTTTTGTGAAGTGGGGGAGAGGAAAATGAGAGGCAAATGGCAAATGATGTAAATTGCGAGGGGATGAGATTTGTGATTAGGAACCTGGTAGATGTTGAAGATCCTCCCCGGCAACGGCGCCAGAAATTCCTTTTGATGCGGCTTGAAGCTACGTCGGTATTTCCCCAAAGAGGAAGGGATGATGCAGCACAGCGGCGGTAGGTATTTCCCTCAGTTATGAGACCAAGGTTATCGAACCAGTAGGAGAACCAAGCAACACAACGTAAACATCACATGCACACAAAAAACAACTACTCGCAACCCGACGTGTAAAAGGGGTTGTCAATCCCTTTCGGGTAGTGGCGCCCAAGATAGGCAAACGGACGGGAGATAAAATTGTAGTAGATTGATAGATCGAACACCAAATAAATAAATAAGACTAAAACACAACAAGGTATTTTTGTATTTTTAGTTTAATAGATCTGAAAATAAAAGCAAAGAAAAAGTAGATCGCAAAGGCAAATAATATGAGAAATAGACCCAGGGGCCGTAGGTTTCACTAGTGGCTTCTCTCGAGAAAATAGCAAACGGCGGGTAAACAGATTACTGTTGGGCAATTGATAGAACTTCAAATAAGCATGACCATATCCGGGCAATGATCATTATATAGGCATCACGTCCAAGATTAGTAGACCGACTCCTGCCTGCATCTACTACTATTACTCCACACATCGACCGCTATCCAGCATGCATCTAGTGTATTAAGTTCATGGAGAAACGTAGTAATGCAACAAGAACGATGACATGATGTAGACAAGATCTATCTATGTAGAGATAGACCCCATCGTTTTATCCTTAGTAGCAACGATGCATATGTGTCAGTTTGTCGGTGTACAAAAGTAGGGGCTCTCCTTTTGACCCCTTTACTTGTGCACGGGCAGTCAGAGCCGCGCGCCGCGGCCACACTAAGCAGGGCAGAGGGGGGAAGCCAGAGAAGAGCCGAAGCACAAGACAACTGAGACAACGCCAAGACCCGAAAGACAGCTCAGCAAGGGGGCGAGGTGGACTCCCCCGGCAAGACCCTAGCCGGGGCGGCCTCCGCGGCCCCGGCAAGAGCCTTGCCGGGGCAACTTGCCCGACACCAGCAGAGCGAGCCGCCCTTGGGCCCAAGGGTTCCGAACGCCGTCGACAACTACATTGGAACAAGGGCTCGGGAGGCACCCCCATGGTGGGATGCAGATCTTCGTCAAGATCATAAACATGTGAGATAAGATGAGGACCATAAGACGGCGACCCTCGGCGGGATTCCAGCCGAGGGAATCCATAAGACCCCCGGCAAGCGCCTTGTCGGGGACGACTGCAACGCCACGGCAAGACCCTTGCCGGCCCCCCGGCAAGGCCCTTGCTGAGGACATCAGCGGGGCCACAGCCAGGCCCGCGTCGATCAAGACTCCGCCGCCATTTGCATGCAGCTGCCAGCCCAACCAGCTGGGCAGGAACCTGCGTGGCAACATGCGGCTTCCAGGCCAACTCAGCAAGCACCTGCGTGGTGGCATGCAGATCTTCGTGAAAGCTCCACCACCGCGCCACCTCAGCAGCCTGCCTGCCTACATGGCGCCGCACGAATCGCTGGCCTGGACGCATGTCGAAGCGAGGCGGAGCGGCGACGGACAGGACGGGCCTCGTTCCCGTCCCCGATAAAGCTAATGGACACCTAAGTAGCGCATTGAATGCGCTTTGTCCCGTAATGCCGAATGATAAGCTCGCCCACTGTACGCCTTTCCACCTTCTGTATGCCACTGTGGCAACCCCTTTTGCCTATAAAAGGAGGCCCAAGGCATACTGGAGAGGGATTCGGCCTTTTGGAACTATGCAGCCACCGTAGCTAGTTCGGGAGCTCAAGGACACTCTGAAATACATCCACCAAAGCAGGACTAGGGTTTTACGTGTCCTCGCGGCCCGAACCTGGGTAAACAATCCGCGTGCTAGCTCCTAAACCTGCTCTTCTCACGACCCCGTGCCCGCCGACCGTAGAAGGGATCCCGGAGATCCCATAGGTGTCGTTCTCACTGACATCTTTGGCGCGCCAGGTAGGGGGCGCAGTGGTGGGAATCCGGTTTAGCAGCCAGCTTAGCAGTTCCTCGTGGCCATGGTTTCTAAAGAAGAAGACGGCCAAGAGAATGGCACCGCCTGCAAGCGCGAAGGGCGCCAGTGTGGCGACAGGAAAGCTAAGTCATGCCGAACTTTAAATATTTCCTTTTTATATAAGGTTATTCCCCTCGGAGATCTCGTTCTTTGTATGGGAAAACTGCACGCAAAGGGGCCCTCCCGCAATTGGCAACACCCTTGTTCCGTTTCGAGTCCGCTCAACAGCTCAAGCGGCCGCGTCGAGAGTGGCAGGGTAGCCTTCCGCAATTGGCAACGGTCTCGATTCTGAGTCGAGTCAAGCTCGACAGTTCAAGCGGCCGCGTTAAGGGCGGTAAGGTGGTTCGCCCGGCTGCAAGCACACCCGGCAGACCATTGGGGATCCGTCCTCAAGACGCCGCCCTGGGTGTACGCGCCGGCAAGCCTACCCAGTTAACGTAGGGTGGACATACAAAGGAAAATCGAACAGGAAAGTAACATGCATAATATCAAATGTACTGCAGAGTTATATTACATAGATTGTTGCCGCGGTTCTAACTAAAGATAGAAATTATCTTGGTCATGAACCTGCAGCGGCAATGAGAAACAGGGTGCCTAATCCCGGCGCTGGCCCTCCACCCTCTGGATTCCATCGATGCGGCTGATGATGGGCTTGATACGCTCCTTGAGCGCCGCGATGTCCGCATCCTCCGGCAAGCCCTCCAGCACGGCTTCGAAGTCGAGGTTAGGATTCCAGTGCGCCACCTTGGCGAGGACCTTGGTCATGGCACCCCGGCAAAGCCTCCAGGACTCATCGGCCAGGGAGGCCGCTCGATTGGAGTGAAGCTGCTCCAGGGCCCCGAGGACGCCCTCGAAGAAGAAAGTCAGCTTGGCGTTGGGGCTGACGTTGCGCTCCAGGGTATACCTCACATTTGGCATCTTCATGGTAGCCAGCTGCATGGTGATCCTGCCGGCGACGTTCTCGAGGCGCCCGATCCAGCGATTCTCGCCCTCCATAAAGTCTTTGTGGTTGGCGGTCTCGTTCTTCCGCAGCTGCTTCTCGGCCTCTAGATTCTTGGCCAGGGTCCCTTCCCGGGCCTTGGCCTCCGAGAGCGTCTTCTCAAGACCCTCCAGTTTCAGCGTCAGATCTTTGATGGAGTCGTTGGCCTTGGAGAGCTGCTCAGCCTTGCCAAGGACTGCGCCCTGCGCCTCCACCAGGGCACCGTTGAGCGTGTTCTTCTCCTCGGCCAGCTTCAGGGTTTGGTCCTTCAGCCTGTCCCGCTCCACCTCCAGCTCCTTCACCTTGTCGGCGTGAACCAGAGCCTGGGCATCGAGCGCCTCCCTGTGCCTCTGCTCCAGCTCCTGGGTCCACTGCACGATTAGCTTCTCCACCTCCTCATCCTTGCCGCGGAGCGTTGCGGCAAGCTTCTCCTCGCGAGCGACAAGGTCCTCTTCCTGGGAGTTCAACACGGCCTGGTGCTGGGTTCGAGCGGCCTCGGCTTCGGCGACCAGGTTCTTCGCCGTCTCCTGGGCCTTCTCGATGTCGGCCCGCTTCATGGTGAGCTCCACCTCGCGCCTGGCCAGCTCGTCCTGGGCGGCCTTCAAGTCCTCACAAGCTTGGCGGAACCAAGTTTGCCTCTCGGCGACACGTCCCTTGAGGTCCGCCTCCGCCTTGTCCACCGTTGCCATCTTGGACTTGGCCTTGTCCAAGCGGGCGCGGTGGAGCGCCTGAAGCTTCCGAAAGTTGGCGCCCATGGCCTGAAGAAGCCGCTTCTCTTGGGAACCGTCGCCACCGACGCTCGGCTCGTCAACAACCTCGAGCCCGGCGGCGGCAAGCACCTCCTCGTCGAACACCTCTCCTTCGATGGGCGCCCTGGAGCTCGACGTCCCTGGAAGGTGGACGAAAAGGTCGTCGCTCACCTTCAGATACCTGCCGGAGCCAGAGGCAGCAGAGGAGGAAGGCTGGTCATCAACCACCTCCTCCTCGGCAGCGGACTTGCCCCCCCCCCCCCGACAGGCCCCTTGCCGGCTCCTCGGCGGTGGCCTTGCCGGACTCCCTGGCGGGCCCCTTGGCGGCGTCCTCAGCAGCACCCTTGGCGGTCTCCTTGGCAGCAATCTTCTTGACCTCCGTCGCGGCATCCTTGGCGACATCCTCGATGACGGTGTCGATGTCCTCTGGGTCCACCGAGGGGAAATCTAGATACCGAGAAGGGGATGAGGCGAGGCCAAGATCAAGATTCAGAAAGAACAGAAAAAGGAACAGGGACGGAAGGCAAGCGACTTACCCGTGCCGGGCTGGGAAGTAGAGGTCCCCTCCCCGCCAACGTTTGGCGCCGAAGCAAAGCCACCAGCACCCGTGTTTGCCTCCTCCTCCTCCTCCATGTGCATGGGCTCGGTGCCTGGCGCCCTTGCCGGGGGCGCCCCTCGGGGCGGCGTGGTCGATGGGGGCGGCGTGTTGGGGGTAGCCCTCTATGGCTCCTCCTGCTGCTGTCCCCCTCCTGCAATCACGGCAAGGTTAGCACCAAGGGATCGTACCCCTAGCACACGTTGACGAGGGGCGAGTGATGAACTTACACTGGGGGGCTGTGCCGAGGGCTGCTGTCTGGACTGCTCAACACCACCAGCGGTGTGCCAGCAGCGCCTGCCGGGGGCTGGCCGCCCACCGAGGCCTTGGCCCTCCTCACCCTCTAGGCCAGCGTCTCCGGGTCCCTGCAAAGATGAAAACAAGTCAAGATAAGCGGCACTGTCTGAGGGGATGGAGATGACAGAAAGGAACAAGATACTTACTCGTCCTCCACCTCCTCCTCTGCTGGTTTCCTCTTCCTCCTTGGGCTGAGGGACCCGAAGTCGAAGATGACCCCGCATCATCATCTACCGGGGAAGGGGAAGCTGATGCAGTCCGAGGACGCTTGGACGAAGAAGAGGCGGTTGCTCTCTTCTTCGCCACCGCGGCCTTCACCGACTTCTTCGCCGCCGCGGCCCTTGTCTGGCGCCCGGACCCCTCCTGGGCTTGCCGCAGTTGTACGGCCCTGCCGGGCCGGACTGGCTCGCCAGAGGTGGCCTGCCGCAGGACTCGCCCTCTCCCCGTGGTCGGAGGGTCGATAGCCTCAGCATCCTCCTCCGACGACGATTCGTCAACTACATCTTCAACGAGAGGGGCCCCGGTGCCGGCGCTGCTGGCCTCCCCAGCGGACTCCGCCCACTGGGCGAGCTCCTTCTCCTCCGCCTCTGCCACGGCCTTGTCCTCCACGCCGCAGTCGCTCCCGGCCTCCCTGGCGAGCTCCGCCTCCGCAGCCCTGGCGGCAATGTAGTCCAGCTCCGCCTGGGTGGTGTCCTGGACAAGCCGCGGCTCGGCGCTGACGTACTTCTCCTCCAGGGTGTCGAACTCCTGCACCTAATCCTCTCGCGGCTCGGCCCAACTTGGGACGAGGCCGAGCGCGTTGAACTCCGGCATCATGGCGATGATGTCGTTTCGACGCGAGTTGTTTCTCAGCGAGACCACCCCCGCCGGCAACTTGAACAGGGGGCCCCTGGCGGGCTTTCCAGCCTTTGCGGTGGCCCTCGCGGCCTTGCTGGACCGCTCGACCTCGCCGCCGCGGTTCACGTCAAGCTGGAAGAGCCACTGGCAGAAGTGGGCATGCCCCATCATCGTGAGGTTGTGGTCCAAGCCAGGGCGGAGCCTCATGATGTCGGCGGCGTTCGTGAAGAGCCAGGCTGGCCTCCCCTTGTTGTGCAGCGGAGCGATTGGGCGGCAGATGAAATCCGCCCCGATCATCTCAAGGGTGAGCCCGGCCTCGGTGAGACGAAGAATCCTGGTGGTGGCGACCGTGAGCTTCTTGTCGTTGACGTCGACATCAATCCAGTCGCTCCCGCGGACCGACGGCGCGTGGCGGACCCGGCAAAAGTCCGGCGGATCCTTCTCTTCAATCCAGCACCACCGGCCCCGCCACTCTTCCCACCTCTCCTTCTGGGCGCCGTCCGGATATGTCCCTTTCTCTTGGGTCCTTGGAATCCACGCGACACAACCGGAAATGGCGCCCCCCTTCTGGATGCGAGGGAAGAAGTAATGGCGGAAGAGCGCCGTGTTGGGATGTACGCCGGCGAAACCCTCGCAGAGGTGCGCAAAAAGGGCAATGCATGCCACAGCATTCGGAGTAAAATCCAAGAGGCGGAAGCCATAGGTGTGCATGATGTCGCTAAAGAAATTGGAAAAAGGGGGACAGAGCCCGCAGGAAAAGTAGTCGACGAAGAATGGGTACCGATTCGGGCCGGCTTCGGCAAAGGCGGCGGGGACGACGTGCGTGGCCGGATGCCCCGTCGTCTCGCTTCCCGTCTTGCACCCCCACAGGTGCTTGAAGTAGTTCCGGAGTTCGACCGCGTTGACCGTCGACGGGAAGTAGGCGTGCTGCGTCCGCCGCACCGCCAACTCGCTCTACGGCGGCTCGTTCTCCCCGGCGTCCTTGGCCACTCCCTTGCCTCTGTTGGTTTTGGGTGCCATGGCGGCTGCGGGAAACGGGGAATGGAGGACGGCATACGCACGGCAGCGGCGAGCGAAGGCAAGAGCTTGAGAAAGAAGAACAAGGGGATGGTGGTTCCAAGATTGGGGTGAGCACGGAGGGTAAATGAGCAGCGCGCCCGCGGTTATTCCTTTTTACGGGGAAGGCGCGGGCCGCCTCTTTTCCCCATTAACCACGATATGACGCATGCCTGCGGAAACCGCCCCACGCATGACCCCCACGTCACGCATGACCCTCCACGTCGCGCATTCAACGCGGGTCGTGGGGAAGCGCAGCGGATGAAGAGTTACTGTGGTAAAATCCGCCCCACCTGCCCGCGCACCGTTCTGGGCCTGGCCCAACAACGTGTCGCGCTTATGTATGGCCCAGGCCCGGGGGCTCCTGTCGGTGTACAAAAGTAGGGGCTCTTCTTTTGACCCCTTTACTAGTCCACGGGCAGTCAGAGCCGTGCGCCGCGGCCACACTAAGCAGGGCAGAGTGGGGAAGCCGGAGAAGAGCCGAAGCACAAGACAACTGAGACAACGCCAAGACCAGAAACACAAGACAGCAAGGGGCGAGGTGGACTCCCCCGGCAAGACCCTTGCCGGGGCGGCCTCCGCGGCCCCGGCAAGAGCCTTGCCGGGGCAACTTGCCCGACACTAGTAGAGCGAGCCGCCCTTGGGCCCAAAGGTTCCGAACGCCGTCGAACTACATTGGAACCAGGGCTCGGGAGGCACCCCCATGGTGGCATGCAGATCTTCGTCAAGATCATAAACACGTGAGATCAGATGAGGACCAGAAGACGGCGACCCTCGGTGGGATTCCAGCCGAGGGAATCCACAAGACCCCCGGCAAGCACCTTGCCGGGGACGACTGCAATGCCATGGCAAGACCCTTGCCGGCCCCCCGGCAAGGCCCTTGCCGAGGACATCAGCGGGGCCACAGCCAGGCCCATGACGACCAAGACTCCGCCGTTCGCATGCAGCTGCCAGCCCAACCAGCTGGACAGGCACCTGCGTGGCAACATGCGGCTTCCAGGCCAACTCACCAAGCACCTGCGTGGTGGCATGCAGATCTTCGTGAAAGCTCCACCACCGCGCCACCTCAGCAGCCTGCCTGCCTACATGGCGCCGCACGCATCGCTGGACTGGACGCGTGTCGAGGCGAGGTGAAGTGGCAACGGACGGGACGGGCCTCGTTCCCGTCCCCGATAAAGCTAATGGACACCTAAGTAGCGCATTGAATGCGCTTTGTCCCGTAATGCCGAGCAATAAGCTTGCGCACTGTACGCCTTTCCACCTCCTGTGTGCTACAATCGCAACCCCTTTTGCCTATAAAAGGAGGCCCAAGGCATACTGGAGAGGGATTCGACTTTTTGGAACTACGCAACCACCATAGCTAGTTCGAGAGCTGAAGGACACTCTGAAATACATCCACCAAAGCAGGACTAGGGTTTTACGCATCCTCGCGGCCCAAAACTGGGTAAAAGATCCGTGTGCTAGCTCCTAAACCTGCTCTTCTCATGACCCCGCGCCCGCCGACCGTAGAAGGGATCCCGGTGATCCCATAGGTGTCGTTCTCACCGACACGGTTCCCCTTCTGTCACTGGGATCAAGCACGGTAAGATCGAACCCACTACAAAGCACCTCTTCCCATTGCAAGACAAATAGATCAAGTTGGCCAAAGAAAACACAAATATCCGAGAAGAAATACGAGGCTATAAGCAATCACGCATAAAAGAGATCAAAGAAACTCAAATAACTGTCATGGATATAAAAACATAGATCTGATCATAAACTCAAAGTTCATCGATCCCAACAAAGACACCGCAAAAAGAGTTACATCATATGGATCTCCAAGAGACCACTGTATTGAGAATCAAACGAGAGAGAGGAAGCCATCTAGCTACTAACTATGGACCCGAAGGTCTACAAAGAACTACTCACGCATCATTGGAGAGGCACCAATGGAAGTAGTGAACCCCTCTGTGATGGTGTCTAGATTGGATCTGGTGGTTCTGGACTATGCGGCGGCTGGAATTGATTTTCATCGACTCCCCTAGGGTTTCTGGAATATTGGGGTGTTTATAGAGCAAAGAGGCGGTCCGGGAGGTACCCGAGGTGGGCACAACCCACCAGGGCGCGCCCGGGCCTCCTGGCGCGCCCTGGGGGTTGTGCTCCCCTCGGAGCACCCCCAGGAGCTGCCTTGGCCCATTAGGTGTCTTCTGGTCCATCAAAAATCTATGTAAAGTTTTGTTGCATTTGGACTCCGTTCGGTATTGATTTCCTACGATGTAAAAAACATGCAGAAAACAGCAACTGGCACTTGGCACTATGTCAATAGGTTAGTACCAAAAAATTATATAAAATGTAGATAAAATGATTATAAAACATCCAAGATTGATAATATAACAGCATGGAACAATAAAAAGTATAGATACGTTGGAGACGTATCAGCCACCCAAGATACCGAAGAAGAAGTCTGAGTCTTAATCCAAAGAAGAGGAAGATGATATTCCCTCGGCTCACAGTCAGCCTGAGGATGAACAGGTCACCGATGAAATGACTCTATTTTTTGATGGGAATCCCAAGAAGGGTGGTCATAGCAGAGAGAACACCACCACTGCCGAGATGTCTGATCCCGAAGGTTATAAAACTGCAACTCGAGTTGAAACCTCAACCGAGAGAAATAACACGCTGCAAAGGATTCGCCGCCACTGGGCGAAAAAATGGTTTAATCATGAGAATGTCTGAAGGAAATATCAAATCCTGTCTGTATTCACTCCGCCTTGGAATGGCTGCATTGCTGAAAATTGCCTCGGCCCTGATGATGAAAAAGTCAGGCCACCTCCAACTAAAGATGCTCATCCTGACTCCCTCAAGACAATTGTTGATTTTCCCGAAGTAGTGGAAAAGAGAGCAAAGGCCGAATCCAAGCGTGAAGCCAGGGCAGCGATGAAGAATCAAGTTGAGCAGAGAAATGTCGAGCTGAGACAGCAAGACGTATAAAGAAGAAGGATCATGCCTCTACCCAAAAGGAAAGCAAGGCAAGGAAGTCAGTTTCCCCTCGAGCTCCCTGAAAGAAATTTGCCGCTAGAAAATCCAAGAAGGCAGCTTCTGCCTCGTCTGATGAGTCCTCCGATGAAGATGTTCCTGATGAAATACTGATGTATGATCATCACACTCTTCTTAATAAGCTATATCAAACTCCCTCACCAACGAAAGTTTCACCCCCGCCGAGGATGTCACCAAGGCTTGCACCCACACCAGTCTCTGACAAACCATCGGGTTCTACTAGTCTTCATCATCCTTTCCTCACATCGGACAATGCTCTAATAATGAAGATCATCACACTTTTATTTACTTACAACTCAAGAATTACAACTCGATACTTAGAACAAAATATGACTCTACGTGAATGCCTCCGGCGGTTTACCGGGATGTGCAATGAATCAAGAGTGACATGTATGAAAGAATTATGAATGGTGGCTTTGCCACAAATACGATGTCAACTACATGATCTTGCAAAGCAATATGACAATAATGGAGCGTGTCATATAAACGGTACGGTGGAAAGTTGCATGGCAATATATCTTGGAATGGCTATGGAAATGCCATAATAGGTAGGTATGGTGGCTGTTTCGAGGAAGGTATATGGTGGGTTTATGGTACTGGCGAAAGTTGCGCGGTACTAGAGAGGCTAGCAATGGCGGAAAGGTGAGAGTGCGTATAATCCATGGACTCAACAGTAGTCATAAAGAATCACATACTTATTGCAAAAATCTATTAGTCATCAAACCAAAGTACTACGCGCATGCTCCTAGGGGGATAGATTGGTAGGAAAAGACCATCGCTCGACCCCGACCGCCACTCATAAGGAAGACAATCAATAAATAAATCATGCTCCGACTTCATCACATAACGGTTCACCATACGTGCATGCTACAGGACTCACAAACTTTAACACAAGTATTTCTCAAATTCACAACTACTTACTAGGATGACTTTCATATCACCATCTTCATATCTCAAAACAATCATAAGGAATCAAACTTCTCATAGTATTCAATGCACTTTATATGAAAGTTTTTATTATATCCCTATTGTATGCCTATCATATTAGGACTAAATCTATAACCAAAGCAAACTACCATGCTGTTTTAAACACTCTCAGAATAATATAAGTGAAGTGTGAGAGTTCATCAATTTCTATTAAAAAAAATCACCGCCGTGCTCTAAAAATATATAAGTGAAGCACTAGAGCAAATTTGCCTAGCTTAAAAGATATAAGTGAAGCACATAGAGTATTCTAATAAATCACGATTCATGCGTGTCTCTCTCAAAAGGTGTGTAAGCAATGATGATTGTGGCAAACTAAAAAGCAAAGACTCAAATCACAAGACGCTCCAAGCAAAACACATATCATGTGGTGAATAAAAATATAGCCTCAAGTAAAGTTACCGATAGACGAAGACGAAAGAGGGGATGCCTTCCGGGGCATCCCCAAGATTAGGCTATTGGTTGTCCTTGAGTAATACCTTGGGGTGCCTTGGGAATCCCCAAGCTTAGGCTCTTGCCACTCCTTATTCCATAGTCCATCAAATCCTTACCCAAAACTTCAAAACTTCACAACACAAAACTCAACAGAAAATCTCGTAAGCTCCGTTAGTATAAGAAAATAAATCACCACTTTTGGTACTGTTGTGAACTCATTCTTTATTTATATTGGTGTAATATCTACTGTATTCCAACTTTTCCATGGTTCATACCCCCCCGATACTAGCCATAGATGCATCAAAATAAGCAAACAACACGCGAAAAACAGAATCTGTCAAAAACAGAATAGTGTGTAGTAATCTAGATAGTCCACATACTTCTGTAACTCCAAAAATCCTGAAAATTTAGGATGATCTAAGCAATTTGTATATAAATCTACTGTAAAACATTCATAAGTTTTCGACGCTCCTGTGATTTTTAGAAATTCTGGGACTGAGCGCATAAGTTTCTGTTTTTTCAGCAAGATCATATCAACTATTACCGTAAGCTATCCCAAAGGTCTTACTTGGCACAAACACTAATTAAAACACAAAACCACATCTAACTAGAGTCTAGATGAATTATTTAAAGCAAAACAGAACCTAAAAAGCAAAAAGAAAAAGAAAGTTGGGTTGCCTCCTAACAAGCGTTATCGTTTAACGCCCTTAGCTAGGCATGGATAATTTTGATGATGCTCACATGAAAGACAAGAATTGAAGCACAAATAGAGCATCATATGGCATGTGAAAAACACATCTAAGTCTAACATACTTCCTATGCATAGGCATCTTATAGGCAAACAAATTATCAAGGCAAGCAAAAACTAGCATATGCAAGGAAGAAGAAAGAAACAATAGCAATCTCAACATAACGAGAGGTAATTTAGTAACATGAAAATTTCTACAACCATATTTTCCTCTCTCATACTAATTGCATGTGGGATCATATTCAAATTAAACAATATAACTATCACATAACATATTCTCTAATTGTTCCACATGCATGCAAAGTTGACACTCTTCCAAAATAGTGGGATTATCATAAAATAAAGTCATGACCTCTCCAAACCCACTTTTATCAAAAAATTCATAAGATTGATCAAACTCAAAAGTAGTGGGATTATTATTTCCTAGAGTTTACACTCTTCCAAACCCACTTTCAATGCAAACATATTCATCATGAGGCTTAAATAAATTTTCAAGATCGTAACAAAAATCACCCCAATCATGATCATTGCAATAAGTAGAGGACATAGCATCCCCAAGCTTAGGGTTTTGCATATTATTATCACAATTGACACTAATAGAATTTATAATAACATCATTACAATCATGCTTTTGATTCAAGGAACTATCAAGTATGGGTGCAATAGCAACAATCTCATGTTTCACATAAGGTACTATAGCAAATTCATCTCCCTAAGCATAATTAATATTGGCATCATGGCCATATGAATAGCAAGCATCACATTCATCAAGGGATATTTCAATTAAATCATCGAAATCATAATTATCTATAGATTCATGCATATCATTATTTTCTTCCAAAGCAACGGTCATTCTCTCAATAAATTCTTTGACATGACATTATGAGCATAGTTTTCATAGAAATATTTAAGTTTGTCAAAATTTTCAGATTTGTAGAGAGTAATATCATACTTTTCAATAAAAGAAGCAACTTCATAAGCACCCTTAAAAGAAACAAATTCTTCAATTTGTTCCATATCATAGTAACTATAAACACACTTTTCATAAGAAGATAACACTTCATTATCATTAAACTCACATAGGTAGGGAAGATGGTTTTTTAGGGTTCTTAGAGCAACAAGTAAAATCATAAATTTCACAAAGATTCCAAGCATAGCATAGCAAACAATTTATTTGATTCCATAAGAGCTTCCCCTTTTCAGACAAACGATGATGTACAAAATGAGCATGCTCATCTAAAGATTTTCCCTCAAGTAAACTAGTTGGGGTTTCAGCACGAGCACATATGGATCGAAGATGATCCAAGTAGAAAACTTTAGGTGGATCCATATCAATAGATTTTTTAGCAAGCAAAGATGCAAGAAAATAGAAGGCACATGGAAACACAAGCAACATAACATCGAACGAAAGAGGGGCGAAGAAAAGGCAAATCTTTTCGAAAATCGTTTTAGAAGTGGGGGAGAGGAAAACGAGAGGTGAATAGCAAATAATGTAATGCGAGGGATGATAGTTTATGATGGGTACTTGGTATGTCTCGGCTTGGCGTAGATCTCCCCAGTGACGGCGCCAAAAATTCTTCCTGCTACCTCTTAAGCTTGCATTGGTTTTTCCCTTGAAGAGGAAAGGGTCATGCAGCAAAGTAGAGTAAGTATTTCCCTCAGTTCTGAGAGTCAAGGTATAAATCCAGTAAGAGACAATGCACAAGCCAATGAATACCTGCACAAACAAACACCAACTTGCACCCAACGCGATAAAGGGGTTGTCAATCCCTTCACGGTTATTTGCAAAGTGAGATCTGATATAGATGGATAAAAGGTTAAGTAATATTTTTGGTATTTTTGGTTTATGGAACGGAAAGTAAAAGATTGGAAAGAAAGTAAATAGGAAACTAAAATTGTAGATCGGAAACTTATATGATGGAAAGTAGACCCGGGGGCCATAGGTTTCACTAGAGGCTTCCCTCAAGATAGAAAATATTATGGTGGGTGAACAAATTACTCCCGAGCAATTGATAGAAAAGCGCAAAGTTATGACGATATCTAAGGCAATGATCATGAATATAGGCATCACGTACGTGTCAAGTAGACCGAAACGATTCTGCATCTACTATTATTACTCCGCACATTGACTGCTATCCAGCATGCATCTGGAGTATTAAGTTCATAAAGAACGAACTAACACATTAAGAATGATGAATGATGTAGAGGAATTAACTCAAGCAATATGATGAAAAGCCCATCTTTTTATCCTCGATGGTAACAATACAATACGTGTCAGTTACCCTTTTGTCACTAGGATCGAGCACCGCAAGATGGAACCCAAAGCTCAGCACTTCTCCCATTGCAAGAAAAACAAATCTAGTTGGCCAAACCAAATCGATAGTTCAAAGAGACTTGCAATGATATCAAATCATGCCTATAAGAATTCAGAGGAGATTCAAATAATATTCATAGATAAGCTGATCATAAATCCAAAATTCATCGGATCTTGGCAAACACACCGCAAAATAGTATTACATCAAATGGATCTCCAAGAACATCGAGGAGAACATTGTATTAAGAATCAGAGAGAGAGAAGAAGCCATCTAGCTTCTAGCTATGGACCCGTAGGTCTATGGTAAACTACTCACGCTTCATCGGAGAGGCAATGGTGTTGATGTAGAAGCCCTCCCTGATCGAATCCCCCTCTGGCAAGACGCCGGAAAAGGCCCCTAGATGGGATCTCATGGGTATAGAAGGTTGCGGCGGTGGAAAAGAGGTTTCGTGGCTCCCCTATAAGGTTTTGGGATATTTGAGAATATGTAGGCGGAATAAATAGGTCGGTGGAGTCACGAGGGGCCCACAAGGTGGGGGGCGTGCCCTACCGCCTGGGCGTGCCTCCCGACCTTGTGGCCACCTCGTGGCTTTCCTGATGTGCACTCCAAGCCCTCTGGATATCTTCTGGTCCAAGAAAAATCATCGTGA
Source organism: Triticum aestivum (assembly GCF_018294505.1). Taxonomy (NCBI): domain Eukaryota; kingdom Viridiplantae; phylum Streptophyta; class Magnoliopsida; order Poales; family Poaceae; genus Triticum; species Triticum aestivum. Next base: position 181,063,656 of record NC_057796.1, read on the forward strand.
AAGTTTTATTCCGTTTGGACTCTGTTTGGTATTCCTTTTCTGCGAAACTCTAAAACAAGGAAAAAACAGGAACAGACACTGGGCTCTAGGTTAATATAGGTTAGTCCCAAAAATCATATAAAATAGCATATTAATGCATATAAAACATCCAAAATAGATAATATAATAGCATGGAACAATCAAAAATTATAGATACGTTGGAGACGTATCAATTGCCTCTCAAAGTTGGTTTAGCGATTGCTAAGGCGCGGCGTCCTCGCACGTTCATAGTCGGATCGTCAAAGTCTACTCCTCCGAAACAATAATCACCTTCTCATCGAAAGACGGGACACCTTTGCCTCCATCAAGTGGTATTAGATTTCCAGGTTGCTCAGTGAGATTTTCCAGTTTTTCATAGTTTTGGTCGAGTATGTTCTTCATACCTACAATCCATGAAAAAGCCACAAAAATATTAGGGCTAGTTCATCATATCCAAACCAATCTGAGCCATAGCATAATCTTTTATGTGTTTTCTTTGTTGAATTTTCGGTTGCATCGTTGTGTCAAGTTGTTGGTCTTAGTGTCTACTCCTTTAGAGTTTCGAGTTCTGTTCACAAGTTGTCACGCCGCCGCCGCACCATCATCACGACCGCTGCCATATACCACCATCGTCACCACCGCTGCCATATACCACCATCATCGTCACCGCTGTCATATACCACCATCATCATTGTCGTTGCCATATACCACATATCCACCGCCATCACGCTAATCCGAGTCCACCTTCATCATAGATTCCCCACCAGTCCGTGTTCCACCGACCTACATATCTCCACCACCAGTCCGAGTTCCACCAGATTCATCTCTGCCACTAGTCCTAGTCCGAGTCCAGCATTTGTTGCTTTGTTTTTGATTTCCAGATCATGCCATACTACGATTTGTGACGAAGTCGAACTCCCCAACTTTCGTGTTTAAAAAAAACTAAGTCTGAGAAATTCTGGCTAGGCAGTTTTTAGGCCATTTGTAGGCTTTTTCGGAAAAAAATTGTTGCGGAGCAAAAAAGTGCAGAAAAGTGAAAAAAAATGACAAAAATTTAGAGTGTGCTCCTCCCTTGTTTACGTGCAGTGCCATGATGTTGTTAGTGTTCTAGGCTCGCGTCTCTAGCACGGTCTAGCCTAGGACCAGCACAGTACCGTCATTGAGTGTTTATTCAACTTTGCATCTCTGAATTGATTATTGCTGACATTTTTTGCTACCATATCATAAGCCTTCCCTGCTCCACATACATCTACATCATGCGTTTGACACCACCTGGCAATCGCTCTGTCCAAGCTTTGAGAGTTTTGACTACAAAGGTCGCCGATCACCACCTGCTGATGGGTAAGAACTAGTAAGAATTTGAGATTTTCTTGACGGATTTGTGACACCCCACCACCACCACTTTCTAGTAGTCAAAAGGATCATATTCTTGTGTGTTTCTATTGTTGCTAACCATGGCAGGACCACAAGCTGAAGAGATTGCTGGGAGAACATGACGAAGAAGGAGCTTCATGATAAATTTCAGCAAATGTTGAGTCAACCGGTGGAAGACGTGATGGCCAGCTTTGGAAAGGCACTGGAGAGGATTGATGACATTGAGAAGACAATTGACACCAAGTTGGACGCCAAGTTCGATGAAGTACTCACACGTCTACCACAGCCACCACCCGCATCTTCTACACCATTGCAACAACATCAACAACCACCTCCACATCGCAATCCAGCAGGGCGAGCGCAGCGTGTTCCTCTTGAGGCAGGACAAACTTCTGGTGCCGTTGCTACTATTGTTGATACTTTTGTAGCTCCTGTTGCTATTGCAGAGGTGGAGAACTATTACGAGGATGAGGTTGATCAAAATCGGAACTGCGTGCAACCACCAGCACCAGGTCGACCTCATGCATATAATCGTAATGGTAGGGCTGCAGCACTACCTCAGGTACATGATTATGACCATATTCCTAAACTAAAATTTAATATTCCACCGTTTGAGTGTAGATACATTCCTTATGTATATCTTACTTGGGGGTTAGAAACTGAACAATGTTTCACATGCTTACAATATCCCGAGGATAGACGTGCTGCTGCTGCTGTTTGTGAATTCACTAGTTTTGCTTCTGTTTGGTGTCTGAACATTGTAGATTATATCATGATAATATCCCTACTATTTGGGCTACTTTGAAAACTGCTATGCGTACTCGTTGGGTTCCACCAATCAACGTGAATTACTTCAAAAATTGCAGTGTTTGAGCCAAGGAAAAAATTCTGCCGAGGAGTATTATCAGGAATTACAAACTGGCATGATTAGATGTGGTATTGTTGAGGATAATGAGGCTATGCTTGCACATTTTACGAGTGGATTAAATAGAGAGATTTATACCATTTTAGAGCATAAGGAGTATAATAATATCACTCATTTATTCCATCTTGCTTCCAAAGCTGAACGTGAAGTGCAGGATCGACAGGCATTGGCGCGGACTAACTTTCCTGCAGGTCGGCCTTCATCATGGACACCGCGTGTATTCTCTACTCCCACGCGTTCTACTGCACCGGCACCTCCGCCATCTGCCACCTCCAACCGTGATACTAGAAAGCAGTCACAACCACCACTATCTGCCAAGAGCACACCTTCTGGGCCTGCACAGAGCTCTTCTTTATCCATGGCATCAACAGGGCAATCACATGATATTATTTGTCGTCATTGCAAGGGTGGAGGTCATTATGTGAGAGAATGCCCATCTAAGAGTGTGATGATTTCTACTGAGGATGGTGGGTATGAGTCCACTGGTGACTACGATGAGGAGACTTTGGCTCTTATTACAAGTGAAGAACAAGGTGGAGATGATTCTGAACAAGAGACGCAATGCATGGCTGCTGAAGGCACTGACAGGTATGAAAGTTTAGTTGCTCGACGTGTTTTGATTGTGCAGGTCACACAAGCTGTTCACACAATCAGAGGCACGATTTGTTCCATACAAAGGGAGTTGTGAAGGAACGTTCAATTCGTGTCATCATTGATGGAGGGAGCTGCAACAACTTGGATAGCATGGAGATAGTGGAGAAGCTCTCTCTCACCACAAGACCACATCCGCATCCTTACTACATCCAATGGTACAACAACAACGGCAAGGTTAAGGTAACACGTACCGTTCGTGCGCATTTTGGTATCGTGACATATGCTGATTTTGTTGATTCTGATGTGGTACCCATGCAAGCATGTTCCTTATTACTTGGTAGACCATGGAAATTCGATAAAAATTATGTACACCATGGTAGAAACAATCAGTATACCTTGTTCATAAGGATACACATATTACTTTACTTCCTATGACTCCTGATTCCATTTTGGAAGATGATATTAATCGAGCTAGTAAAGCAAAACAGGAGCAAAATAAGAGTGAAAATTAGATAATAAACCATCTAGTGTTGCTTCTGAAATTAAATTGAAAAGTGGATGTTTACTTGCCACCAAATCTGATATGGATGATCTAGATTGCAGCAAATCTGTTTGCTATGCTTTTGTGTGCAAAGAGGCATTATTTTCATTCGAGGACGTGCCTTCCTCTTTGCCTCCTGCTGTCACTAACATTTTGCAAGAGTTTGCTGACGTCTTTCCACAAGACGTGCCACCGGGATTACCACCTATTCGAGGGATTGAGCGTCAGATTGACTTAATTCCCGGTGAATCACTACCCAACCATGCACCATACCGTACCAATCCAGAGGAGACGAAAGAGATTATGCGTCAAGTCCAGGAGCTGCTCGACAAAGGTTAGATACGCGAATCCCTTAGTCCTTGTGTTTTTCCTATTATTCTAGTGCCAAAAAGGATGGTACATCGCATATGTGTGTTGATTGTAGAGGCATTAATAATATTACTATTTGTTATCATCACCCTATTCCTAGGCTAGATTATATGCTTGATGAATTGAGTGGCTCTACAATATTCTCCAAAGTTGAGCTGCGTAGTGGATACCATCAAATTCGTATGAAATTGGGAAATGAATGGAAAACAACATTTAAAACTAACTTTGGATTATATGAGTGGTTAGTCATGCCTTTTGGGTTAACTAATGCACCTAGTACTTTCATGAGATTAATGAATGAAGTTTTACGTGCTTTCATTGGACGACTTGTGGTAGTTTATGTCGGCGTTCTGGGAACGGGGGTCCCCATACTTGCCTGCCTGCGGCCCACGGCGTGGCGGTGCTAGCAGGCCTGTACGACCCACCTTCATCAACAAGGCGTGCAAGACCCTCGCGAGGGGCCAAGCCTTGCGAGGCGGACGACACAAGACCTCCTCAGGAGCGGCCTCACCAGGTTGGCTCGCGAGGAGCGGAGAGATCAAGGCAGGGCAAACCTCGCGAGGTTCTCGTGATGTGAGCCATGACGATCGAGGTCAGGTGGGCGCCAGTGCGCGCAGTGTCCTTGTTTCCCCTTTTGTGCTAAGGGAGCAAGCGCAGGCGCAGAGTACCGAAGCGTCAAGCAAAGGTTTCCATATCAGTGCAACGAGACCAAGACCAGCAGGACAGCAAGAGGAGGTCACGATGGAGCCCAAGGCGGCGTCACCACCAAAGCCTTTTGCAGGCGAAGACTACTTTTGTCAGGATAAGCTGTACTAGCTGTCCCCTTTCAAATTGGCCGTTGTTGGCTCCCTTCCCGCTCAATATTTGGGAAGAGGACCAGGGCCTGTATAAATAGGACTAGCCACCATAGTAGGAGACGGGGGATCTTGAGCCAACCCTTAGCCGCACACCAACCACAAGAACACCTCACCCTAAGGAGGCTGTTCTTCCCTTTATACTGTTCATCATCAGCCCAAGAGGCAATCCACCACCACCACACTGGAGTAGGGTATTGCACCACAACGGTGGCCCGAACCAGTATAAATCTTGTGTCTTTTGTGTTGTGAGTTCGTCGGAGTTCGTCCGCGAGATCTTAGCGAGCTAGGGCGTGGATCGATAGGGGGGAAAGAACTTCGCGTGCACCCCAGAGTTCGAACCTTAAGGGTTTTGCCGGAACCCATGATCCGACATTTGGCATGCCAGGTAGGGGTGTGCCGTAGCTTTCCTTCCATGGATCTGCGCTCCATCGCCGCTGCACCCTGCCCGCATGGCAGGCGTCTTGCTCCTAGCTCCGACGGCAGGCGCTAATGACGGGGCCAGGGGGCTCCAAGCTCTGGCTCCCGCCTTGCGGCAGGTGCGATGGCCGCCGAAGTTCAAGCCAGAGATGCCGCCGCGCTACGACGGTGCGGCCGACCCGTCGGCTTTCCTGCTGGCATATGAGGAGGCCGTCCTCGAGGCCGGAGGGGACGACAAGATCATGGCCAACTGGCTTCCCATGGCCCTCACTGGCAAGCCGCGCGCCTGGCTGCTCAACCACCCCGGATCCACGGTGACATCTTGGGAGGAGCTGCGCGGCCTCTTCACTGCGCGCTACGCGGCACCGGCGCATCACGCGGTCGCAGCCCTGCTAGGCGGCTCTCAAGCACCGCCTTCAGATCGCCATATCAAGCCATTCCTTCGCTAGATCGGCCCCGCTTCCAAGCGCTCGGGGGCTCCGCCGGGCTGGGCAGCGCCTGAAGCCGACCTCACCTTCAGCTCAGAGGACCACCCCGTCACCACCGCCGGCTCGGGCAGGCTTCCGATGCTCTGCACGCCCACCATCTGCAACGTGGCCGTCACCAAGACTCTCATCAACGGCGGCGCCGGCCTCAACTTGCTCTCCGTGGAGGCCTTCAGCCTTCTTCATGTGCCGCTCGAGCGGCTCAGCCTCAACAAGCCTTTCTCAGGAGTTGGTGGCGGCGCCACCCGTTCCCTGGGGCAGATCCGCCTCCCCATCACCTTCGGCACGCGGGACAACTACCGCACCAAGCTGATCGACTTCGACATCTCCCGCATCGGCCTCCTGTACAACGCCATCCTCGGGTACCCAGCGTTGGCCCAGTTCATGGCAGCGACCCATCTAGCCTACAACCTCATGAAGATGCCTGGAAGCAAGGGCGTCCTCACCGTCAAGGGGGACGCCAAGGAGGCCCTGGCGGTGCTCAAGCTCGCCCTCAAGATCGCCGCGGCGGCGCAGCCCGCCGACGCAGGCACCTCCGAGCCCAAAGGAGCCGCACCAACCAAGAAGAATCAGTTGTTCACACAAGACAAGGCGGAAACCAAGCAGGTTCCGGTCGACGAGGACGGGTCCTCAGGAGCCACCTTTACCATAGGTGTCGGCCTCGACTCAGGCTAAGAGGAAGCATTGGTGAAATTCTTGCGCGCAAACAAGGATATATTCGCATGGGAACCCAATCAGCTAGTGGGGGTCCCGAGAGAGCTGATTCAGCATCACTTAAGGGTATGCCCCAATGTGCGCCCTGTGAAGCAGCGGGCGAGACGGCAGTCCATGGAGAAGCAGGCCTTCATCGTCCAAGAGACCCGCAAGTTGGAGCCAGCAGGTGCCATTCGGGAGGTTCGGTACCCCGAATGGCTGGCGAACCCCGTCGTAGTGCCGAAGAAAGGCGGGAAGGAGCGAATGTGCATCGACTTCACCAACCTCAACAAGGCCTGCCCCAAGATCCGTTCCCGCTCCCACGCATCGACCAGATCGTTGACTCCACCACCGAGTGCGACCTGCTGTGCTTCCTGGATGCGTTCTCAGGGTATCACCAAATCAAGATGGCGGTAGAAGATGTAGAGAAGACAGCCTTCCTGAGCCCGTGTGGGGTGTACTGCTACACCTGCATGCCCTTTGTACTGCGCAACGCGGGCGCGACCTTTCAGCGGTTGATGCACATCACCTTAGGGCGGCAGCTCGGGAGAAACACGGAGGCCTACGTCGACGACATTGTGGTGAAGTCTCAGGAGGCAAGAACCTTGATCCAAGATCTGGAGGAGACCTTCGTGAGGCTGCGCTAGGTGAACTTGCGACTTAACCCAGAGAAGTGCGTGTTCGGTGTCCCTTCCGACAAGCTGCTGGGATTCCTCGTGTCCCACAGAGGGATCGAGGCGAACCCGGAAAAGATCAAGGCCATTGAGGACATGAGCCCACCGCAGACCCTCAAGGAAATGCAGAAGCTGGCTGGTCGGGTAACTGCGTTGGGACGCTTCATCTCCAAGCTGGGAGAGCGTGCCCTACCCTTCTTCAAGCTGATGAAGAAGAAGGGCCCATTCCAGTGGACCCCGGAGGCCGATCGAGCTTTCCAAGACCTCAAGAGATACCTGACCAGCCCTCCGGTGATGGTGGCGCCACAACCTCTCGAACCTCTAGTACTCTACCTTGCCGCCACTCCGTACTCTGCCAGCGCGGCGCTGGTGGTGGTTCGGGAAGAGCACCAAGCCAAGGGTGCGTCGTGTCAAGCTACGCTGACAGCCGGGATGACGCAAGATCAGGAAGACGCAGCAAGAGCCGTGGCGGCATCAATAGAAGACCAAGCTCGGCAGGACGACGTCGCCGAAATCCCGGCAAGCGATCAGGTGTCGGGAGTTCCACCACCTCAGGAGACGCCCCAAATTTCGCAAGACACGAGCCTCACCAATGCGCCTGCCCTCGTCGAGCACCCGGTGTATTTCGTCAGCACGGTGTTGCGGGACGTGAGGGCACGATATCCCATGCCTCAGAAGCTCCTGCTCGCGCTCTTGGTGGCCTCGCGCAAGTTGCAGCACTACTTCCAGGGCCACCCCATCAAGGTCGTCTCAGCCTACCCATTGGAGAGAGTGCTCAGGAGCCCCAACTCTGCTGGAAGGGTCGCCGAGTGGAACATCGAGCTGCATGCATTCCAGTTGGAGTTCAGCACTACCAGGGTCATCAAGGGAGCCACCCTCGCTGATTTTGTGGCGGAATGGATGGATGCCCCTACACTTGGGGTAGGCGAAGACCGGTCCACCTCACCAGGAAGCGAGGCGCCAGACGGCTGGGTCATGTATTTCGATGGCGCCTTCGTGCACCAAGGCGCGGGGGCTGGAGCAGTACTCATCTTGCCCACTCAGGACAAGCTCTACTACGCTGTGCAGCTCTGCTTTCAGCAGGGCGAGAAGGTCTCCAACAACATCGCAGAATACGAAGGCCTCATAGCTGGCCTGAAGGCCGCGACAACTCTGGGGGTGAAGCGCCTTACCGTTAAGGGCGACTCGCAGCTCCTCATCAACTTCTCCAACAAGGTATACGAGCCGAAGGACGAGCATATGGAGGCATACCTCGCGGAGGTGCGCAAGATGGAGAAGCAGTTCTTGGGCCTGGAGTTGCAGCACGTGCCCCAGGGCACCAACAAGGAAGCTGACGACATCGCCAAGAGACCATCCAAGCGGCGGCCACAAGAGGCCGGCGTCTTTGAGGAACGGCTCTTCAAGCCATCAGCGACACCACCACTTTCAAGCGCAGCTCAGCCTTGGGAGGAGCTCTCACAGTCACCTGCCACAGGAGCCCCAGCCTGTGGCCTGACCTCAGGAGCTCGCCTGCTCTTGGCGCTCGAGCCCCAGGAGGGATGCTGGACCAAGGAATTCAAGGAATACTTGATGCAAGGGACGCTGCCGGAGAAAGAGGAGGACATAGAGCGCGTGGCCCGATAGGCCACGACATACTGCATCCGGGACGGTGAGTTATACATGAAGCGGCTCAATGATGTTTCACTGTGTTGCATTTCCAGAGACCAGGGGAAGGAGTTGCTATCTGACATACACGGCGGGGACTCCGGGCACCATCCGTCATCACGGACCCTCGTCGGCAAGGTATTCTGCAGCGGATTCTACTGGCCCACGGCGCTCAATGACGTGGCCGAGCTGGTGAAGTCCTGTGAAGCCTGCCAGTTCCACGCCAAGCAGATCCATCAGCCGGCTCAGGGCCTCCAGACCATCCCGCTCACATGGCCGTTCGCGGTCTGGGGGCTGGACATCTTGGGCCCGTTCCCTCGAGCGCCTGGGGGCTACCGCTACCTCTAGGTCGCCATCGACAAGTTCACCAAGTGGGCGGAAGTGGAAGCCGTCCGCACTATCCCTGCTGGCTCCGCAGTCAAGTTCATCAAGGGCCTCGTGAGCCGCTTTGGGGTTCCCAACCGCATCATCACCGACAACGGCTCGCAGTTCACTAGTAACCTCTTGAAAACATACTGTGCTAACCTTGGAATGCAGATCTGTTACACTTCGGTGGCGCACCCCAGGACCAATGGTCAGGCCGAACGCGCCAACGCAGAGGTCCTGAGGGGCCTCAAGACTAGGACCTTCAAGAAGAAGCTCAAAGCCTGCGGCAGGGGCTAAAATAAAGATGACCCTCGGGCTCGCGAAAACCCAAGGGAAAGCTACAGGAGGTAGGTAGTCAAATGGTAAAACCAAGGTTGGGCCTTGCTGGAGGAGTTTTATTCAAAGCGAACTGTCAAGGGGGTCCCATAAATCACCCAACCGCGTAAGGAACGCAAAATCAAGGAACATAACACCGGTATGACGGAAACTAGGGCGGCAAGAGTGGAACAAAACACCAGGCATAAGGCTGAGCCTTCCGCCCTTTACCAAGTATATAGATGCATTAATTAAATAAGAGATATTGTGATATCCCAAAAATATCCATGTTCCAACAAGGAACAAACTTCATCTTCACCTGCAACTAGCAACGCTATAGGAGGGGCTGAGCAAAGCGGTAACATAGCCAAATAACGGTTTGCTAGGAAAGGTGGGTTAAAGGCTTGACATGGCAATATGGGAGGCATGATATAGCAAGTGGTAGGTAGCGCGGCATAGCAATAGAGCGAACAACTAGCAAGCAAAGATAGAAGTGATTTCGAGGGTATGGTCATCTTGCCTGAAATTCCGCTAGGAAGAAGATCAAGTCCATGAGGATGACAATCAGACGGAGTCGAACGAACCCTCACAACTCCGGAACGAAACCGAAGCTAACGAGAGAAGCAAACCGAAAAGAAGCAAACAACATGGTAAACACACAATCATAAACATGGCATGATGCACAATCAAGTATGATGCATGTCCGGTTTAAACGAGGCATGGCATGGCAAGGTGTACAAACAATACTACAAATTAAGTGGAGCTCAATATGCAACGAGTTGCATATTGACAAAACACCACATCAATTATTTAGTTCTCTCCCGTTTATGTGCCCAACAATATTAAATGTTATTAAACATGGCAAGGGGTGAAGCATAATTAAACTACACTATCTAAGCAATTTAAATGGGGCCGGAAACAACAAACAACAATTTTGAAAAAATCCCACATGCATTTAGCAATTTAAAGGCAAACACAATTTTAAACATTTTAAATGTTGTTATCATGATGCGAATGACAAATGCAAGTATTAAGCAATTTTATGAAAATGCTGACATGAGCATAATACGAGGCATTTGCCGCCATGGCAGAAGGGAAAGGGTGCCACGGCGGTGAAACGGAAATGGATCCACGACAACATCCCGATGATCCGACAACTCATCGAGATGTCGGTGCGAACGAAAGTGTGGATGTGCAAAACATGCAGAAGATGGTGGGGTGATCCCGGTTACCGGGTTCCCACAGGTCGACGCATGGCAAACAAGGAGGACCGTGCAAGCGGCAAATTCGAACATGGTGCAAACGCGGGCATCTCATACAACATGCATTTGTTCACGGGCGGCGTCTCGGGGTTATACCTTCGAAGCGTGCATTTTCGGAACGGATCAAGTTCGACGGGATGTAGGGGAAGTAGGCGTTCTCGGGACGGTCGTAGTGGAAGTAGTGGTTCACGTTTCGAAGAGGAACTTGACGAATTCAAATCCCTTTGGGGTTGTCGTGGTACTTGCGGTCTCGGCGATGGTAGTCGTTCACGTTCAGAGAGGAACTTGATGTACTCATGTTGACGTGCAACACGATGGTCTTGATGGATCGTAGTCGGCCCTGGCGGTCCATATGGTCACCGAAACGAAGCAACATGAGGGCCTCGAGTGGGCAGCAGCAAGGTGGCGATGGTGGTGGTCAGCGGCAGGAAGCAGGCACGGGGCTCGGCGAGGTGAAGCAGCAGGATGGGGGAAAAGTCGTGGCTTCCGGAGGTGAATGACGGAGGGGTGCGGAGGAGGCAAGAAGGCGCGGCGACGGCCTGGACTCGGGCAGGAGGCCGAGTGCTGCGAGCACGCGATGATGGTGGCGACGCCGTTGTCGGCGACGTCCTTGGCCCGAAATAGGGGAGGCGGAGCTGAGGAGGGGCGGAGCAGAGGAACAAAGTGGACGGCGACTAAGGCAGGGGCTCCTGTCCGCTGTTGAAGTTGACGCCGACAGCGCAGGAGAGGCAGGGAGACGGTGCGGCGCTCGCCGGTGATAAGGAGGAAGCACGGGCGCCGGGCTGCAGCAACAGCGCTGGGGAAGGCGACGCTGCCGGGCAACGCGCGGACATGGAGGAGAGGGAGGACGCGGCTGTGGCAGGAGGAAGAACGGGCGAGGGGGAGCTCTCCCGGTGGAGGCGACGAGGGGATCGGGTGCAGGGAGCTCCTCTCCCTGGCAGCGACGTGTGGCGGCGGCACGAGAACGAGGGGGGAGAGATGGGGATCGGGAGAGAGCGTGGTGAGGGGCTAGGGTTATAGGCGCGACTGGGCCTTGGGCCAAATGGACTGTGGGGAAGCAGGCCGGCCTGGCTGCTGGGCTCTCTTCTCTCTCTCACTCTAAAGAAAAAGAAAACAAAACAGAGATAAGAAAGAAAAGAAAGGGAGGTTAGGGGAAGAAGTTGGACACGCGGATAATTTTCCCGGACTCACAAAAATGTGCTTGTTCCGAGAAAATAGAAAAGGCCATGATTGAAAGATTTAAATTCAAACTCATTTGATTTAAATTCAAATGATTTGAATAGGAAGTGAGGGTTGGGAAGGTCCAAAAATGTTCGGATTTTTGGTGGAGCTCCGGAATATGATGAAAGAATATATGGCAAGGTTGGAGACCAAGAATTAAGATAACAAAGGCATTGGGATAATTTGCAAGTGTGTTATGGTGATTTCCACATTAAAGAAATATTTAATATAGCTCCCTAATATTGGGAGGATATGTTATAAAGAGAAGTCACCCTTCCCTCGATTTAAATGGATCAAAGATCCATACGGTTTATTTAGTTGAGTTGAGATGCAAAGATTAATGACATGATGGCATGATGACATGATGCAATGCAAAAATAAAAGAGCAACCACAAAAAAAGCACACGGTGATCACGAAAATATGGAAGTCTTCTGAAGCGTCGGTCTCGGGGCGTCACAAAAACCCAAGAAGCCCTGCTGAAGCAACCGTCCGCCTGCAGCCAGAGCCCACCTGGACCGGAGGCTGGCAGCTCGTCCGCGAAGAAGCGCGGAAGTTGAAGCCAGTTGCCCGCCGGATCCTCCGACCAAATGACGAACTCCGGGAGCACCTCTGCCAAGTGGAAGCGCGGCCGGGGAGGCCGCGCAACCACGGTGCGTCTCCCTTCATCGACGGGGCTGCCGTGACCGTTACGACCCCTGCCACGCGTAGCAACGCCACCCCGGGAGCGGGGGGCCACGGCGGGGGTCGCGGTGTGCTTACGGGGATGGCCGCGCCCACGCTTGGGCGCCGGGGAGCCGGGCCCCTCCCGAGGGGCCTTGCCCTTCTCCGCGGTGGAGAACCTCTTCGATGGCGCCATTGCTACTAACAAAGGGGCAGGGAGGAAGAAGCAAGCGAACTGCAAAGAGACGGGCGGCGGGGGCTCTGCCCCCCTCCCCATTTATAGCAGCAGAAGGCCAACCGGCGCCTCCCACGATCACAGGTAATGATGATTTTCCCTTGCATGTCGCAGGGACTTGTCAAGTCGGGCAGTTGCTGAGGCAGCGTGGGGAAGCGGAGACGCCCACGTCCAATCAACCGCCATGCGGCAACCAAGGTCGCAGGATTTTGGTCCCCGTGGCACTCCGCCCTTGACCTTTGGCTTCTCCTCGAAGCCAAGCCCGAGCGCGCCTTGGGCCCGGGGGCTACTGTCGGCGTTCTGGGAATGGGGGTCCCCAGACTTGCCTGCCTGCGGCCCACGGTGTGGCTATGCTAGCAGGCCTGTACGGCCCACCTTCATCAACAAGGCGTGCAAGACCCTCGCGAGGCGGACGACACAAGACCTCCTTAGGAGCGGACTCACCAGGTTGACTCGCGAGGAGCGGAGAGATCAAGGCAGGGCAAACCTCGCGAGGTTCTCGTGATGTGAGCCATGATGATCGAGGTCAGGCGGGCGCCAGCGCGCAGTGTCCTTGTTTCCCCTTTTGTGCTAAGGGAGCAAGCGCAGGCGTCAAGCAAAGGTTTCCATATCAGTGCAACGAGACCAAGACCAGCAGGACGGCAAGACGGAGGTCACCATGGAGTCCAAGGCGGCGTCACCACCAGAGCCTTTTGCAGGCGAAGACTACTTTTGTCAGGATAAGCTGTACTAGCTGTCCCGTTTCAAATTGGCCGTTGTTGGCTCCCTTCCCACTCAATATTTGGGAAGAGGACCAGGGCCTATATAAATAGGACTAGCCACCACAGTAGGAGAGGGGGGATCTCGAGCCAACCCTTAGCCGCACACCAACCACAAGAACACCTCACCCTCAGGAGGTTGTTCTTCCCTTTGTACTGTTCATCATCAGCCCAAGAGGCAATCCACCACCACCACACTGGAGTAGGGTATTACACCACAATGGTGGCCCGAACCAGTATAAATCTTGTGTCTTTTGTGTTGTGAGTTCGTCGAGTTCATCCGCGAGATCTTAGCGAGCTAGGGCGAGGATCGGTAGGGGGGAAGAACTTCGCGCGCACCCCAGAGTTCGAACCTTAAGGGTTTTGCCGGAACCCGTGATCCGACAGTTTACTTTGATGATATACTGATTTATAGCAGATCTTTGGAGGAATATTTGGAACATTTACATGCTATTTTTATTGCTCTACGTGATGCACGTCTATTTGGTAACCTTGGGAAGTGCACCTTTTGCACCGACCGAGTATCTTTTCTTTGCTATGTTGTTACTCTGCAGACAATTTGATGTAGGATGGAAACCGTAGGGGCCGATCTTTCACGATTGGAGCGGATCCTACAAAGAACATGAGGGGGAAAACACGAGGGGAAAGAGAGGAATCACTCAAATCAACAAGAAACAATCGCACATGTGCTAGATCCTCAAAACACAAAGAGATACACGATCCAAAGTCAACAAGGGACGATACATAGGGTAACCGGTTCTTCTCCGTGAGGAGGTCTTGATGGGGGCCACCCGTGAGGGGGTCTTGAATCCAAGGTGTATCTTCTCCGTAGAGGCATGCGGTCTCTCTCGTGGAGTAGATCCGTATGGATGAGCAAAGCTCTATCTCAAATGAGCTAAACCTATGCTAACCCTCAAATGGAGCAGGGGAGGAGTATATATAGTCTAAGCCGCGAAGGGGTAAGTGAGGGGCGAAGGGGTACACGGGCCTCGGTCCAAGTCACGCGCGCAGGCATGATCCGGATGGTGGCCCGGATGATCCGGGCGTCGGGAGTCCGGATGATCCGGGCGGCCGTCCGGATGATCCAGCTTCGTCGAGCAGGCTTCGGGTGTCTTCGGTCACATTACCCGGATCATCCAGGTGGGGGTCCGGATCATCCGAGCTTGCTCCGGATCGTCCGGCTGGGGATCCAGATGATCCGGGCAAGTCCAGTCTTGCTCCGATCTTCTTCTTCCTTCTCCTCTTGCATGCTTGGCCTTGGTCCTTGAATCCTCCATGGTCATCTCGGCTGTTCCTGAGTATATGCAAGGTCCATGCATGAGGTAGTAGCCATGTCTCATATGTGGAAAGTGACGGTTCGAAGAGGAGTGAGTTCACCTTGTGTCCAATGGCGTATGGTCGAGGTCTCATCGCATGTTCTCTTCGGGCTTGGGGAGTAGTCGAAGTGTACATGGGGTTGATCATGGGATGCTCCGCATCATCTCCCCCCCCTTGGGAAAAATCCGACCTCGGATCGTGGTCCTCATCACCATGGAAACGGTTGTTGTGGACGGACATGTAGTTGGACGGAGTTGAAGACATTGCGCAATCCAAGTACTCCAAGGTGTCGCCGGAGTGGTATACATGCAAAAAGAGCAAACACAAACAACACTCAGAAATACACTGGTTAGCGCACACAAAGTGTACATCATGTAAGAATGAGTCCGTGCAGCAAGATTGTTTGTGACAAAGCGCATGAAGCTTATCAAACTGATATAGAATGATATGCAAAGCGTTCATGGGAACAAAAACATTTGTAGTATGCACAAAGGTGTGGTGAATGCGAATAATGCGACCATTGTGCAAAATGATGTCATAATGGGACAGTGTATCAAAAGCATGAACATGGTAATTGGTGCTCAATGTGAGTATGTGATCATGCAATTGGTGTTGGGCAATATGATCATGATGTATGAAGATGCCATCAAGAAAGATCACAACAAATTTGCTAAGGAAGTGCACAAGCTTATATATCATGGATGGCATAGAAATACAAGATGCAACAAGGCAATCATAAGGTGAGTCCATCCATGCATAAGATGCAAATTTGTTATGTGTGGTGTTGTACCAAAGCTTGATGTTGTGGTAGAAGTGTTGGTCCGGTGGTGCATCCGCTAAGTCCGGGCACTCCTCAACTTGAACGTCCATAGGGTCCATCTCCAATGTCGATCCTTCCTCCAATATGTGTATCATGTAGACAAGAAGAAGGAAACAACAATGAAAGAATGACCCATCCAATATGAGTATGTGAGGATGGCTCAAAGGGAAGAAGTCCACCTTATGAATGTTCTCGAAGATGTTGGAGTTGCATGTCATGTACGCCTTCACATAACCAATTTGTTTCATGATGGAAATGCCTTGAGAATCCTTCAAAATGAAAGAACATGAGAAACACTCGAAAAAACAAATGAGATTAGCGGAAGTGCAAAGCCAATCATTCATGTGGTAAGATACCTGTCGGATCATGGATTCTGGCAAAACCCTTAAGGTTCGAACTCTGGGGTGCGTGCGAAGTTCTATCCCTACCAATCCACGCCCTAGCTTGCTAAGATCTCGCGGACGAACTCAACGAACCCACAACACAAGAGACACAAGATTTATACTGGTTCAGGCCACCGTTGTGGTGTAATACCCTACTCCAGTGTGGTGGTGGTGGATTGCCTCTTGGGCTGATGATGAAAAATACAAGGGGAAGAACAGCCTCCTGAGGTTGAGGTGTTCTTGTTCTTGGCGAACTTGTGTGTGGATTCGATCAGCTCAAGCTCATTTGCCTTCTACTGCGGTGGCTAGTCCTATTTATATAGGCACTGGTCCTCTCCCCACATATTGAGCGGGAAGGGGGCCAACAACGGCCGATTTGAAAGGGGACAGCTAGTACAGCTTATCCTGACAAAAGTAGTCTTCGCCTACAAAAGGCTCTGGTGGTGACGCCGCCTTGGGCTCCATGGTGACCTCCGTCTTGCCGTCCTGCTGGTCTTGGTCTCGTTGCACCGATATGGAAACCTTTTCTTGACACCTTGGTACTCCGCGCCTGCGCTTGCTTCCTTAGCACCAAAGGGGAAACAATGACACTGCGCGCGCTGGCGCCCGCCTGGCGCCAGCCTGATTTTGATCGTCATGGCTCACGTCACGAGAACCTCGCGAGGTTTGCCCTGCCTTGATCTCTCCACTCCTCGCGAGCCAACCCGGTGAGGTTGCTCCTGAGGAGGTCTTGTGTCGTCCGCCTCGCGAGGCTTGGCCCCTCGCGAGGGTCTTGAATGCCTTGTTGATGAAGATGGGCCATACGGGCCAACGCGCAGAGCCACGCCGTGGGCCGCAGGCAGGCAAGTCTGGGGACCCCCGTTCCCAGAACGCCGACAGTAGTCCCCGGGCCCAAGCCGCACTCGGGCTTGGCTTCGAGACGAAGCCAAGGGTCAAGTACGGAGCGCCGCGGGCCCCAAAAGCCTACGGCCTTGGTCGACGCATGGCGGTTGATTGGACGTGGGCGTCTCCGCTTCCCCACGCTGTCTCGGCAACTGCCCGACTTGACAAGTCCCTGCGACATGCAAGGGAAAACCATCATTACCTGTGATCGTGGGAGGCGCCGGTTGGCCTCCTCCCGCTATAAATGGGGAGGGGGGCAGTGTCACGCCCAATATGCGACCCTATCCGAGAGGAACTCGAAGGTCCCACCAAGGATAGACCCGCATATTGAAACGCTTTTGCAAGGTGGATATCATTACATCAACATTACATAATAGATGGGGAAACATACAAAAGGCACAAACGCCCCAAGAATACAACAATACATCATACATAAGATCAACATCCGACTACGGATGAAACACAAACAGAAGCTCAAACGACATCCACCCTGCTAGCCCAGGTTGCCGACCTGGAACCTATCCCCTAATCGAAGAAGAAGCAGAAGAAGAACTCCAAAACCAATAACATCGCTCTCGCGTCATGATCATCGCAAAACCTGTACCAGCAACTGGTGTTGTAGTAATCTATGAGCCACGAGGACTCAGCAATCCCATTACCATGGGTATCAAGACTAGCAAAGCTTAATGGGTAAGGAAGGGGTAAAGTGGTGAGGTTGCAGTAGCGACTAAGCATGATATGGTGGCTAACTTACGCAAATAAGAGCGAGAAGAGAAGCAATGGAACGGTCGTGAAACTAGCAATGATCAAGAAGTGATCCTGAACTCCTACTTACGTCAGACATAACCCAAAAACCGTGTTTACTTCCCGGACTCCGCCGAAAAGAGACCATCACGGTTACACACGCGGTTGATGCGTTTTAGTTAAGTCAAGTGTCAAGTTCTCTACAACCGGACATTAACAAATTCCCATCTGCCACATAACCGCGGGCACGGCTCTCGAAAGTTTATACCCTGCAGGGGTGTCCCAACTTAGCCCATTATAAGCTCTCACGGTCAACGAAGGATATTCCTTCTCCCGGGAAGACCCGATCAGTCTCGGAATCCCGGTTTACAAGACATTTCGACAATGGTAAAACAAGACCAGCAAAGCCGCCCGAATGTGCCGACAAATCCCGATAGGAGCTGAACATATCTCGTTCTCAGGGCACACCGGATGACTAATCCGTACAACTAAAACCAGGCCTCAAGTTTCCCCGAGGTGGCGCTGCAAAGGGCTCTAGTTTGGACCAACACTCAGAGGAGCACTGGCCCAGGGGGGTAAAATAAAGATGACCCTCAGGATGCACGACTCCCAAGGGAAAAAGGCTAGGTGAGGCAAATGTAAAACCAAGGTTGGGCCTTGCTGGAAGAGTTTTATTCAAAGCGAACTGTCAAGGGGGTCCCATAAATCACCCAACCGCGTAAGGGACGCAAAATCAAGGAATATAACACCGGTATGACGGAAACTAGGGCGGCAAGAGTGGAACAAAACACCAGGCATAAGGCCGAGCCTTCCACCCTTTACCAAGTATATAGATGCATTAATTAAATAAGAGATATTGTGATATCCCAACATAAACATAATCCAACATGGAGCAATCTTCATCTTCACCTGCAACTAACAATAGAGGGGCTGAGCAAAAAGCGGTAACATAGCCAAATAATGGTTTGCTAGGAAGGGTGACAAAGGTTAGAGGTGGTTTCATGGCAATTTGGGAGGCTTGAAGAGCAAGTTCTAGGTAGCGCAGCATAGCGATAGAACAAAGCAACTAGCATAGCAATGATAGTAGTGAGATCCAAGGTGACGGTCATCTTGCCTGAAATCCCGCCAGGAAGAAGAACGATTCCATGAAGAAGATGAAGCCACGAAGACGAACCAAGCATAGACGAACGAATCCTCGCGATCCCAACGAAACAGGAACTATCGAGAAGAAGCACAACCGGAAAGAAGCAAACAAACCCAAAGAACATACTTGTGGTAGCTCAGTATACAAAAGACACCAAATACACCGCGAGGGTTCCCCCCACTCTGCCGCCGCCGCCGGCACCCTCCCCCCACCCTCCCGCGCCTCCGGCCGCGCGCACCGCGCCACCCCCGCCTCCCTCCTCCCTCCCGGCCCGCCCCCCGCGTCGCCTCCCCGAGCGAGGCGACCGGGGGCCCATCTCCCCGCCCTCCAATGCCTCCCCCTCCCGTTCCCCTCCTCCCGCCGCCGCCGGCCTGCGCCACCGGGCCCTCCCCGTGTGGTGTTGGCGGCGGCGGTGGCCGTCCCTTCCCCGCACGCGGTGCCACGGCTCGGGTGGTGGCGTCCCGCGACGGTGCTCCTCGGTCAACGGTGATTCCGGCAGCGGCGGCTGCTCCTGGCGGCGCAGCTCCGGGTGGCCTAGAGGCGGCGGCGCAGCCCCTTGGCGGCGCGCTGGTGCGGTGGATGGTGGCGGCGCCCTCCCGGCCCAGATCAGGGCCCTTTTGGGCCCCATCTGGGTCTGGGCGGGCCTGACTCGGTCTCGCCTGCAGCGGCTCCGGCGGGGGCGGTGGTGGTGCGGCTCATGCGGGGGGTGGTGGAGACGGCGGCACGTCTAGTGCAGCTCGGCGACAGGTGCTTCACGATCCCCTTTTGGGCTCGGCCGGGCCTCGAGGGCCTGGTACGCTCCCCTTGCCGCGTCCGGTCGGTGACCGCCAATGGCGGTGGAGGTTGTCTCCTCCGGCGTGGCTGCCCTCGCTGCCGTTCCTCGTTCCCGGCTGCTCCCTCTCGTCCTCGTCGGTCTCGCTTCGATGACCATGGTGAGGCGGCGGTGATGATGGCAAGTCCGTGGTGGTGCACGTTCGTGGGTGGCTTCTCTGGTGGTGCGCGTCGGACCGTTCGGGGTTGTGGGTGTTTGGCGGATGGGAGAAATCCGGGCCGGCTTGCCGGCACCGACGCGGTGACGCCCGTGGGCGCCATCGTTCCTTCCTGAAGGGCGTCGGGTCTCCCCCTTCCCCACGCCCCTCCGCGTACCGGGGGAAACCCTAGGACCTGTCTGGGCAGCAGCGTCGTCGTCGTCGTGTTCCTTCCTGAAGGTGCTGCTTGGTATGCGGAGGTTCGAGGTGCCTGGAGCGAGGTGGTACATCTCCGGTGGGTGCAACAATTTTGGGTTATCATCGTTTTCGTCGATCCAACGCTGTGGACATTATTTTCTCTCTTCTTTCTCTTTTGTTTCTTTTGGGCATGCTTGTGCTGTTTGCCCTAGCATTGGACTCTTTGTTGTATCGGGCGGTTGCTATATCAATATAGCGGGGCGAAAGCCTTTTTCGTAAAGAAGCAAACAACAAGGTAAAGACACAACACATAAACAAGGCATGATGCTCAACCAAGTATGATGCATGACAAGGCTACATGAAGCTACTCATGGCAAGATATGATGCATACAAGAGCAACACATCAAAGCAAGTTTAAATGAGGCCGGAAACAACATATAACAAATCCGATAAGTCCTCATATGCAAATTTCGAAATTGGTCCAGATCTGAATAAACCTTATGTTCAAGTTGTTAAACATCAAGTTAAGATGCACCAAGATGATCTACACGAAATTCTAGTCAAGTTACATATAAGGTTCATTTAGTTCGGAGCTACGGCCTAGAAGATATGAGCAAAACAAGTTAAGCATGGCATTGATGCAAAGTGCATTAAAACATCAAACAAACACACTCAAGGCATGGATGCAACATGATAATATGAAACTACATGCAATTCTAAGCAAGTTTCACATAGAGCATGCTCGAAACGGAGCAACGGTGCAACACATACACTCCAAACAAGATATAACAACAATCTGTCCAAAACAGCAACTAGGCATCTTGCAAGCATCAAAACAACATGCTACAGCAGCACAACATGAGAACGAAAGGCATGGACGTGCAGTACAGGTAAAGCACGACAAAACATGAACAGTGAGCTATCTCCAGAAACCACTAGAACATGCTCAAAAGGTCATGGCAAGATTGAAAATAATAACAGTTCACAGACTTGGCAGAAAATCACTGGACATGGCAGAAATAACATCAGGTTCAAAGTTTAGAGCTATCAAACAACATGCTACATGAACATATCATAGCAAAAAAAGGCACGGTATGAATCTACTAATTGCATAGATCAAAAGTCCCTTACTGATCATGAGCCAAAAAGGCACATAAGATATGATGGCACCCATGTAAACATAGCAAGTTTCATAAACAGATTCAGACTTCATGGTAAACAGAATTATGAAGGCATCTTTGCAAGCTCAAATCACTCATCACAAAGCATTTCATGGCATGGCAAGGCATCCAACAGTAAGATGGTATAGTTATGAAGCTAATCATGGCAAGATCAAGTCCATAGCGTACATGGATCACTAGCAAAACACATGGCAAAACTGAACTTCATGTTAACAGACTGGCAGCAACATTATTTAGCAAGTTGAAAGCAATATAACAACAAACTACAGCAGGCTATAAATGCAAACAAGGGCACTGATGGATAGAGTATTACATGTATAACAAAACATCCTTAGTGAACATCTCCAGATTATGCATAGAATGACTAGTAGCAGCAGGTTTACATGGCATCACAACATAACAGACTCGGTCTTAGCAGAAATGACCAAGTCACAGAAATCAGCAACATCACGAAGGCTAATTTGCCTGCTTATGCTAGTCACCACATAGATCACAAAAATATAAGACAAGCACCCCTGTAAAGATGGCATGATGTAGATCAAAACACATGTAGAGCTCATGCTCATAGGATGCACACACAAAATGCAATGAAAAAGACAAATCAACAAGTTATAACAGTTTCAGCAGATTAACATCATATAGCACTCTCGCAACGATGATTAGGGAATCAAGATGGACTCAAACAAGCATGGCATAGTGGAATAAAATGAAGAGCATCTCACAATGAACATTTTCATATATCATGCGCACAAAGAAGAGCATCACACAAGACGTTATGGCATGATGGAGATGCACACATAAAAGATGATTTCAGGGACTTGGAGGAAATTTTACCCAGCGAGAAAAAAAGGAACGGGGGAATCGGGCCGCTCGGAGATGAACTGGGCCGCTGCGCACTGGGCCGACCAAAGGCGAGGCCCACGGGCAAGGGAGCCCACGCGAGGAGGGACTCCTCCCCAACCTCCCGACGAGGCCGAGGCGAGGCACGCCGGTGGCAGGCGGCGATGATGGCGGGCGGCAGGGACGAGGCGCCGGCGAGGGGCGGAACGGATCCGGCGGCGGCTCCCCGGATCGGGCCGGTCCCCGGCGCAGGGCGGCGCGGAGACGAGGCCAGCGGCAGGAGGCGCTGGATCGGCGGCGGCCGGGGCGGAGGAGCTCACCGGCGGGGTCAAGGAAGCCCGGCGGCGTGGCGGAGGAGGGCGCGGGGCAGGCGGCGGAGGTCGCCGGCGCCGGGTGGCGAGGTCGCGGCGGCGGGGCACCGGCGATGGCGCGGGCGGCGGCGGTGAAGACTGGCGGTGGGGCTGGATCCGGGTGGCGGCGGCGGATCTGGGCCCGGGCGGGCCCGCGATGGGCTTCCCCGGGCCGCGCGGTGGGGGAACGGCGGCAGGACAGGTGGCGGCGCATGATTGGAGGAGAGTGGCGGCGGGGGTGACGTGGCGGCTTGCCATTGGCTGGAGCGACGTGGCTGGGGAGGGCGGACATGTCCGGTGCGGCGGAGACGCGTCTGGCGGCGTGGAGGAAGAGGAGACTAGGGTTTGCACCGCGAATTTCGGGGACAGCACACATATATATAGATAGAGGGAGCTAGGAGAGTCCAAACGGGGTGCGGTTTTCGCCCACACGATCGTGATCGAACGACCGAGAGCATGGAGGGGGTTTGGATGGGCTAGTGGGCTGTGGTGGAGGGGTGCTGGGCACCAAAGAGAGAGGTGTTTCGGGCTACGCGGTTAACCGTTGGGGCATCAAACGACCTCCAAATGGAACGAAATTTGACGGGCGGTCTGCCGGTGCTATTCTAAGGCCACTCGGAAAATCTTGGTCCATTCCGAGAACGTTTTTCTCCCGCTCATGAAACAAGGTCTGAGAGGGGTGACGGGCACGTGCGAGTGTGGTTGGGCTCAGAACGGACAACGGAAAGAACCGACGGAACCCGAACGGATGCAAGTTTTGAAAAACATGATGATGCAATGCAGATGATGACATGGAAAAATGCAACACGCAAGCAAATGACATGGCAGCAACGACGAATAACTGGATGGCACCTGGCGCATCGGATCCGGGGCGTTACAGGCAGAGCCCCCGTCGCCCATCTCTTCCCAGTCAGCTTGCTTTTTCCTCCTTGCTCCTCAGCTAGTAGCAATGGCGCCGATCCGAAGGTTCTCCACCGAGGAGAAAGGAAAAGCTCCCCGCGACAAGCCAGGGCTGCTTCCGCCGAAGAAGAGGCCAGCCCAGCTACGCGACATCATCGCGAGGGTAGAAGTGACGAGGCCCTGGTCCAAACGGCCACCTCCAGGGTATCCGTTGCCCTTGTACGCCCAAGCCGAGGGCTCGAGAGGAAGGAGCGACGAGCGGCGCCGCCGGCGGCGCGACCGCGGCCGCCGCGCGATGGCGACACGCGCCATCGCCCCTGGAACCCATGCTGCGGACTCCTCTCGCGAGCTTGTGCTGTGGGCGGCGATGCCCCCAAGCACCTGGATCCGCTTCCCGCGGTCCTTCTCCGACGTGATGCCGCCGAGGGGACCCCTCGAGCTCTGGTTGCAGCATGCTGACTGCGACGCCCCGGCAACCAGAGCAGAGGTTGAAGTGGTCTCCTCCAGCAAGATCTTCATGACCCGTGGCTGGGGTGAGGTTGAGAGGGTTTGCCGTGCTGAGGGTGCCCTCGCGATCCACTTCGATTATGATGGCGCCTCCACGCTGTTCTTCAAGGTCTTCGATGCGGAGGGCTGTCGCTTGTAGTGCTGCCCTGAAGGGGAGCGCCAGGACGATGCGCGCCCGGCCTGCGGCTCCTCCAGCAGCAGCGACTCTTGGGCGTCCAGCGGTTCTCCTGAGCTCTACGAGACTCCGGAGACGAGCGACGACAGCTACGTGCCCCCGAGCTCTCGCCGCGCCCGGAGCAAGGCTGCGGCGTCCAGCCGCCGCCGTCGCTGATCTGGATGGGGTTGGCGCCGGCCTCCTGCGGCCCATTGTTGCTGACGGCATCGGCCACGGGAGGGAGTAGATAGGATTCCTGTTGAGGATATAGCTACCGGTGTAACCCACCCAAGATGGGCCGGGTTATGTTGCAACAGCTCTTCGTTCAGAAGCCCAAGGACAGGTTAAGGATGGCGGTTTAGTAGTAGATCTAAGGCCAGAGGCGACTTAAGGCCCGTAATGGTAAACCGCCGTTGTGGCATGACTTGTAGTGTAAGGCAAGAATAGTTAAGAGTCCAAGCCGGACACAGTTTATGAGCCGGCCGGGACTCTGAGAGCCGCTGGGCGTTAACCTTTCTATATAAAGGGACGACCCGACGGCGGTTCAGGACAAGTAAGATCAGATCGATAGCCAGGCAGAGCGGTTTAACTCCTGGTCATTGAAACCCTAAGTAATTCCACCTCAACTGGAGTAGGCTTTTACCTTCAACGTAAGGGGCCGAACCAGTATAATCCTCGTGTCCTTTGTCCCGTTTAACCCCTTTAAGCTTCCTAGTTGCGATGGCTCCACGACTAAGTCTTTGCACGAGGACATCTGCTGTGACAATTCCACGACAGATGGCACCCACTGTGGGGCCAGCACACGGTGGATTTGAGTTCTTGAAGGGCAGCTTCGAAGGGCTCAAGGGATACGCTGTGGGCTGGATGACAAAGAGTCATCGCGGCAAGCTCTACATCGACGATGCAAGCTGGGGCCCCGACGCCGGCTCAATCGAGTACGAGTACCGGGTCCCCTTCGGCGGAATCCACGTTTTCATTGGCAAGATTGGTGAGTCGGGCCCTGAGCCAGACCTCTGCGCCGACCTCATCGAGACGGCTCAGCGTGCGAGACCCGCCCGGACTCTGCCTGCCTTGAAGCGTGCTTTCGTGGGATGCGTCCATGGAGGACTCTCTGAAGGATCTGGATCTGGCGATGAGACGGCCGCTCGCTCTGACGGCGAGTCGTCCACAGATGAGACCAACTCATTATATCAACTTCAAGATGGCAGGCTCAGGGGTTGTTCCGATGGCGACAATATTCCGGACCCCTTTGAGCCGCCTAGCCGGGTTGGAATCTTCATGGCCGGCGCACAACCTGTTCAAAACCCCGCCGCTGGGGCAGGGGGCCTTGCGCACTCGCCGGCTCAGGTGCTAATGGATCTCACAGATAAGATGACGACCCTGTTAACCGCCACGGTCGTCCCAGCGGATCAAGCTCAACATGATGCGGAGGTGGCACAGTTAAAGCTGGATATAGCAAGAGCCAAGGAAGATCTGGCAGCGGAAGGGATCAGGATGGCTACAGAGCGGGTGGCTCTCGACGCCCAGACTCAGCTGATTCAGGCGCAGTCTTTCCGGCTCACGATGGATCAGAACACATCCAATGAGATCATAAGAAGGAGGCATCAGAAGGCTCAATCTCAACTCCCTCCGGTTTACGATCCTAGAAACCTCTTCAACATGCCTGGTGCAGGGCCCAGTAACCCGCCAGAGATCACGACACCCGGGGCTGGAACGCCGATTCAGCCGCAAGTGATGGGGCCTCCCCGTGTGAACACTACCCCGCCTCAGTACGTGCCAATACCACCGGGTCATTATGCCAACCCGTTGGAAAACATGATCGCCGCAGCGGCGCGACTGGCGGCTCTCCCAATCAAGGGCGACATCAAAACCCGCCGGGTCATAGAACTTCTTCAGACGGCTCTGGCGCAACAGGAGGCATATTCATGTAGCCGGGACAGGATTCATTCAACCCCTCGTCCAGGCCGGAGCCCAAGTTATAGCAGACACATGGTTTCAGTGACCGGCTCAAGCAACGTCCGGCGCCGTGACTTGCCAGCTGGCCACGGCCCGGCACATAATGGAGCCTTTAACGCGGTGGACCAAGACAGAGCACGGCAAGAGGCAGAGCAGGCGCCTCAGTTGACGGCTTACCAGCCCCTCCCGGTTTATCCGACGGCTTCTATCGAGGCGGGTATACCTACGAGGACCGGAGGTGTCCCTTGTCTGGTGCCGGCTCTCCGTAATGAATGTCTGCCCAAGGATTTCAAAGGACCTAGGAAGGTACCTAATTACACGGCTGATTTACAACCTGGAGCATGGATCGAGAGCTACGAGATGGCTATGGAGTTGCTAGAGGTCAGTGAAGCGGCAATGGCCAAATACTTCACCATGATGTTGGATGGGACTGCCCGCACTTGGCTGAAAGGACTGTCGCCTAATTCTATCGGGTCATGGGCAGAGCTAAAAGCCCGGTTCATCCAAAACTTCAAAGATACATGTAGGCAATCTATGTCAATTGTGGATTTGACTAACTCCAGGCAGCAAGAGGGCGAGTCTACAACCCATTGGGTTCGCCGGGTCAAAGAGATAATACATTCGTCTGATAAGATGGATGCCGGCTCTGCAGTCTTAATGTTGGAGCAAAATTGTCGTTTTGCGCCCCTGAAGATGAAGCTCGGGCGGCTCAAGCGCGATTGCAATGATATGGGTACGCTGATGGCGGCTCTGGTCAAGTACGCCGACTCTGATAGTACCAAGGATCCCGCGTCTGATGATGAAAGGACAGGGAAGGGAAAGAAGAATGGCAATGGCAAGGGCCCTCAGTATAACCCGGTGAACCAGGGAGGTAACAAACGTAAGACTGATGGCAGTATGGAGTTTGTGGCCAACGCCAATGCGCAGGGTAACAACCACCGACGTAAGGGGAGACCACCTCCCCGAGCCGGCGGGTCAGGCCCAACGCTTGAGCAGTTGTTGAATGAGCCCTGTCCAAGGCATGGCTCTAGGGAGAAGCCGGCCACTCATCTATGGAAAGACTGCGCAATCATGAAAGCCTTCAAGAATTCCAACGCTTTTAATGCCAACAATGGGCAGGGCGGCGGCTCAGGCGGCAGCGGCTTTCATGGCCCGGGCGGTGGCTCAAATTCCAATTCTCAGAATTTTCAAAGTAATGAAGGAGGTTTTAATCAGCAATCTAGCCAGGGTAATCAACAGCAGCAGCAGGGGGGATACCAGACCAATCCAAAGCAGCTCAATGGTGGACAGTATCATGTGTTTACTACCAGTCTGTGCAAGCGAGATCAGAAGCTTCATAAAAGGGCTGTGAATGCTGTTGAGCCGGCGGTTCCACGCTATTTAAGATGGTCTGAGCAGCCTATTGTATGGAGTAGGGAAGATCACCCTCCCCGGGTTGATAATCCGGGTCACCTGGCCTTGGTGGTGGCTCCTCAAGTCGGGGGGTATAAATTCACTAAGGTGCTCATGGACGGAGGCAGTAGCATCAACATCCTCTATTATGAGACCTTCCGTCGTACGGGGTTAACTGATAAAAACCTCAGCCAGTCCAACACTATTTACATGGCGTGGTGCCCGGTAAGTCGGCGTATCCAGTCGGTAAGATCGAGCTGGAAGTAGCCTTTGGAGATGAGTACAACTACAGGGCGGAAAAACTGACTTTTGAGGTGGTTAAAATAAGAAGCCCGTACCATGCTTTATTTGGGCGGCCGGCTTACGCCAAGTTCATGGCACGGCCGTGTTACGTGTATTTGCAGCTCAAGATGCCGGGTCACAATGGGACCATTACGGTTCATGGCAGCCGAAAGATAGCCTTGGAGTGTGAGGAAGGTGACGCTGCTTACGCTGAATCTGTTTGTGCGAAAGAGGAATTGAAGTTTTACAAGGATAATGTTGACCCGGCAGATATGACGTCTTTGAAAAAGCCAACCACGGAGCATGATCCGGTAATGAAATTTAAGTCAGCTGATGAGACTAAACTTGTTGACTTTGTTCCAGGTGACTCATCTAGGCAGTTCAGCATCAGTGCCAATCTGGATCCAAAATAGGAAGGCGCGCTCATCGAGTTCATCCGTGAGAACAGGGACATCTTTGCATGGAAACCTTCTGACATGCCGGGTGTACCAAGAGAACTCGCTGAGCACACTCTTAATATTGATCCAAAATTTAAGCCAGTCAGGCAATTCCTCCGGCGGTTTAATGAGGAGAGGCGGAAAGCCATTGGTGAGGAGGTAGCCCGGCTCTTGGCGGCCGGGTTTATCGTTGAAGTCTTTCACCCAGAATGGTTAGCTAACCCGGTGCTCGTGCTCAAGAAGAACGGCACCTGGCATATGTGCGTGGATTATACGGATTTAAACAAGGCTTGTTCGGCTGATCCTTTTGCTCTCCCTCGTATTGATCAAATTATTGATGCTACGGCGGGTTGTGAGCGTTTGAGTTTTTTGGATGCGTATTCTGGTTACCATCAGATCAAAATGGATGTTAAGGACCAAGAGAAGACGGCGTTCATTACTCCTTTTGGAGCCTTCTGTTATGTGTCTATGCCTTTTGGGCTCAAGAGTGCACAGGCGACTTACCAGCGTTGCATGCAGAATTGTCTTCATAATCAGATTGGGCGCAACGTTCATGCCTATGTGGATGATATCGTGGTCAAATCCAGAGAGAAGGAGACCTTGATAGATGATCTGAGAGAGACCTTTGATAATCTCCGGGTCTACAAGATGATGCTTAACCCGGCCAAGTGTGTTTTTGGTGTTCCTGCAGGCAAGCTCTTGGGTTTTCTGGTTTCTCACAGAGGCATTGAAGCTAACCCGGAGAAGATCAAGGCAATCACCTCTCTGGCTAAGCCAAAGTGCATAAATGACGTCCAGCGTCTGGCAGGTCGCATCGCTGCTTTGAGTCGGTTTATAAGCCGGTTGGGTGAAAAGGCCATGCCACTGTATCAGATAATGAAGAAAACAGATGACTTTGTTTGGAATGATGCTGCTAATGCTGCTTTTGAGGATTTGAAAAGACAGCTAGCTGAGCCGCCAGTCCTTGCTGCTCCTGTCGACAAGGAGCCTTTATTGTTGTATGTAGCCGCTAACACACGAGCCGTCAGTGTGGCTGTGGTGGTGGAGCGTAAGGAAGCGGGTAAGGAACATCTGGTTCAGCGGCCGGTTTACTACGTCAGCGAAGTACTCATTGAGTCCAAACAACGGTATCCACATTGGCAAAAGCTTGTTTATGGGGTGTTCATGGCAAGCCGGAAGCTTAAGCATTATTTCCAGGGCCACCCTATCACTGTGGTCAGTTCTGCTCCCCTAGGAGATATCATCCAAAACAGAGAGGCCACAGGAAGAGTTGCTAAGTGGGCTATAGAACTTGGGCCTCATGGTCTAAAATACGTGCCACGCACTGCTATCAAATCTCAAGCATTGGTGGATTTCATCAACGATTGGACAGAGCTGCAGGTGCCTGAAGAGAAACCGGATAATACATACTGGACTATTCACTTCGACGGGTCCAGGCAATTGGAGGGCTCGGGGGCTGGAGTTGTGTTAGCTTCCCCTCGAGGTGACAAGTTTTGTTATGTACTAAGGTTGATGTTTCCCTGTACTAACAATGCAGCGGAGTACGAGGCCTTGCTCCATGGTCTTCGGATGGCTAAGGAGATGAGCTTAAGCCGGGTGAGGTGCTTTGGCGACTCAGATTTGGTGGCCCAACAAGTATCAGGCAAGTGGGATTCCAAGGACCCCCTCATGGCGGCTTATCGCCGCGAAGTTGATGCCATTGCTGGACATTTTCAGGGTTACCAAGTAGAGCACATCGATCACAGAAAGAACGAGGCGAATGACGCATTAAGCCGGTTAGGCTCTCAGCGAAAGCTGGTGCCGCCTAATACTTTCTTGGATGTTCTGCATAACCCTTCTGTCAAGTTGCCTACAGAGGAAGACTTGGCTGTTCCTGACCCAGAAGCACAGTTGGTGGCGGCTCTCCATGTTATCCCAGAGTGGACAGTGCCATACTTGGCTTACATGACCCGGGGAGAATTGCTTGAGGATGAAACTTTGGCCAGACAAATAACCCGCCGGTCTAAGTCAATGATAATTATCAATGGCGAGCTGCATCATCGCAGTGTCACTGGAGCTTTTCAGCGTTGTGTGTCCTCTGAGGAAGGTCAAGAAATTTTACGTGAGATTCACGGGGGGGATTGTGGCCATTATGCCGGCTCAAAGTCCCTTGTGGCCAAGGCTTTTCGTCATGGTTTTTATTGGCTGACAGCTCATGCTGACGCAGAGGGCTTGGTCAGTAAGTGTAACGGTTGTCAAAAGTTCTCAAGACGGGCTCATGTGCCGGCTCAAGAGTTGAGGATGATTCCAATCACTTGGTTGTTTGCAGTCTGCGGGCTTGATATGGTTGGGCCTTTCAAAAGGTCCAAAGATAAGAAGACCCACCTCTTGGTGGCGGTTGACAAGTTCACAAAGTGGGTTGAGGCAGAGCCAGTTAGTAAGTGTGACGCAGCCACAGTGGTTCAGTTCATGAAAAGGGTGATATTTCGCTTTGGTTTTCCACACAGCATTATAACTGACAATGGTACCAATCTGTCTAAAGGCTCCATGGAGGAATTTTGTCAACGAGAGCATATTCGGCTTGATGTTTCATCAGTGGCTCACCCTCAATCCAATGGTCAAGCTGAGAGAGCCAATCAGGAAATCTTGAAGGGCATCAAGCCCTGGCTTTTGGTCCCTTTGCAACGGACGCCGGGTTGTTGGGTGGAGGAGTTACCCTCCGTATTATGGAGCATCAATACTACTCCTAACAGGTCTATGGGTTACACGCCTTTCTTCATGGTTTATGGAGCTAAGGCGGTCCTCCCTAGCGACATCCGTCATGATTCACCTCGAGTGGCGGCTTACGTCGAGGTGGATAATGAGCAAGCGCGTCAAGATGCTCTTGACTTGTTGGACGAACAGCGTGACATGGCAGCAGCTCGCTCGGCGATTTACCAACAAGACCTACGCCGCTATCACAGCCACCGGGTTAAGTCCAGGGTCTTTCAGGAAGGTGATTTGGTGCTCCGGCTCATCCAGGATCAAACAGATGCACACAAGCTATCCCCACCTTGGGAAGGGCCCTTTGTGGTCAGCAAGAACTTGCACAACGGGTCATACTACCTTATCGATGTTCGGGAGCACAAAGATTAACGTAAATCGGAGGAGGAGATCCGCCGGCCGTGGAACATAGCTCAGCTTCGGCCTTATTACACTTGAGCCACCGGCTCTCATAATGTACATATTTCTATAGCCATGTATATATTGTGATAAATAATAAAGCAGGACCTCTGTCCTTTTTTCCTCCATAGGTAAATATATCATTGTTATTTCCATTGTAATATTACATGGTCACTTGGAGGTTGATCATGCTTATGATCGTATTCGAATCTAGCCGTTAAAAATATGATCACTTCGGGGCTTCCTGTTCAAACATAGGTCGTATTCGAACCAAAGAGAACATAGCTGTCGATACCCACTTGATTGGCATATTGCCGAGCTCATTGGGGAGTTTCTTAATCATATTTGTATCATAGCTCAACCCCCTTTGGGAACCGACGTGGATCGTATTCGAATCAGCGTCGTTAAACAACTCTCAAGGTCATTTGGGGGCTTCCTGTTCAAAAATAGGTCGTATTCGAACCAAAGAGAACATAGCTGTCGGTACCCTCTTGATCGGCAACGCCAAAAGCCATTGGGGGCTATATGATCGTATTCGAATCTTAGCTTAACCCCTTTGGGACGGTTCTCTGGTCGTATTCGAATCAGAAGCCTCCAAATTTTTGAAATCTTTTTGTTGCAAACAAGTTCTTTTGATCATATCAAAAGTATTCAAGGGTGGTTCTTATTCCACCGGCTTAACCTTGATTAATAATGTTGATAGCACATAATAAGCATTATATGTGCTGGTGAACCGGAGTTGAGTTCTCAACCTCATTATTCGGGTTACATAAACCAGAAGTGTACTTGAATGCTCGCAGGTATGCTTTTATGATTATCTCGAAGATATAATTGAGAGCCGGTTTATTATGACTTTGATTCATATTCCGGGTTATATGTAAAATATATGACTCTCCATGCGGTAAGTCGCCTAGAGACTTGTGATTTGTTTTCTATGCAGGACAATTAAAGACAGCTCTTTAAACATAAGGAAAACAGAGGATCAAGCATAACCCGGAAGAATATAAAAGGGCAGCTTAAACAATGTTGAGCGCTACACACGTGCGCGATGGCATGACAAAATTAAGTGTTTGTTCTACTCTATTACATGACTCCCCGAGTCCAAAAGGTGAGGCATCGTCTTTTAAGACATAACCATGAGCCGCATGCGAGTTCAAGGGCGTTGTTGGCCTGAGGTTTCCGGGTCATCCCTCTCCGCTCCTCCGGCTGTTTCCATGACCTGGAAGGTTGATGATTTCCAGCCAATGCCACTCAAGGCTTCAAATTGAGCCTCATCATCAATTAACCCGGCCGGGTCAACTTCAGGGGCGAAGGTATGCTTACGAGGTGGAGGAATCAGGCTGACTGCTTCATAGCGTGGTGTTGGGATCCTCTGATTCTCTGCGTCATAGCCCGGTTGATATTTGGTAAGGTATGTATCATTACCAATCAAAGTGGCCACCGGGCGTACGCTCTTCACACAGGCGGCGAAGTCTTTCTGGTCAAAGGGAGTGCCATCTTCCTTCAAGCTAGGATACCTAAGGGCGATGTCGGCCGGGTCTAGCTCCGGTAGAAACGCTTTGGCCCGGCTTAGACCGGCTATGGCTTCGGCTCTTGCAGAAGCTCGTCTTAACTCTTGGAAGCGTTGAGGAAGCACGGCAAGCCGCCTGAGTACATCCGCCAGATGAGTGGGAACTTCGTTGGACAGAGCCACAACTGCTAAGGCACGTTGTGACCTGGTGTAAAGTTGTTCTACCAAGGTATAAACCGCCTTCAGCTTGGTCAGGATGTTCTGGTTGAGATTGGAACTCCTGGGACCTGCATTACAAAGTCAGGTGAGCTGATGGCAATTGAGATACTTATGGGAAATGAACGATGTAAACTAGTTAGAAACTTACAGAGTAACTTACCAAAGATTGCGGAGACCATCTGAGAAACATGGTGTTTTAAGCCGGATAGCTCGGCGGCTGTTCCAGCAAGAGTGGCCTCCGCTTGTTCGGCCCGGCTGAGCAAAGCCGCCTTTTCATCCGCCCTGGCTTTTCTCTCTGCTTCAAATTTCTTCTTCAGTTTCTCTTGAGCAGATACACTGATTTCAAATTTGGAGTTGGCCTTTTGGGTTTCATTTTCTTGAGTCTTCAGGCGGTTCTTTAAATCAGAGATCTTCGATTCAAATTGCTTAACAGCGGCCTGTATAAGTTCTAGGTCACAGTTACGGTGATTATAATGCAACATTAAGTCCCAAGCACTTTGCAAGCAAAGACACTTGGCACTTGGGGGCTAATGTATGCCGAAGAGCTCTATTTACAGTGGCGGTTAATGCAAATAAGTCCCAAGCACTTTGCAAGCAAAGGTATTTGGCACTTGGGGGCTAATGCATATTTTTGTTCTACCACGTAAGCCGGTTTTCTTGCAGTGATTACTAAGCCGGTATTAAGTCTACAACATATTTCATCATAAGTAGTAGACTTGGGGGCTGGCATGGTAAGTATAACTATGAAGTAAGAAAGAGAGTTATACCTCAGATTTTTGCTGTATTTGCTTCACCATATCAATTTCCAGGTCCCGGCTGTTGTGCACTTGATTAACATAGCCAGAGACAATATCTCCAATGCTCAAATTAGCATAGTCAGTGAGGTCCAGCCTGGCCCTGCGGTGTTCCAGAAGTTCTTCCTTGGCAGAGCATCTAGCCAACACGGTGGGTCTTCCCGGTTCGACAAACTCAGTCCGGGTGATTACAACGTCCGGATCATCTGGATGAGCCGGGCTGGGGATCTCCGGGTTATCAGAACCTTCCATAACTTGTTCATCAGATGGAGCAGTGGTGGTTTCAGGAGCTGGTGCAGACGGCGGCTCATGAGCAGAAGCATCAGGTTCAGTCAGGGCCGGCTCTTCGGCCGGCTTATTTTTCTTCGCCCTCTTGCTGGGCTTTACTTGTACACTGAAAGTCAAAGGGTTAGTGCAAAAACATGAGTAAGATAAGCACAAAATAAGCTGATCATCATTACCCGGGTGCGGTCTTGAAGGCCGGCAAGCTAGACTGCATTGAGTCGCCGGAGGAAGGTGAAGTTCCCTGGTAGTTTGAATCAGAAGAATTGAGTGGTTGACGAGTGACACCCGCCAAAGGATGAAAAGGATATAAGTCGGAGATAACCTCAGTCCGGCGCTTCCTTGATGCTTCGGGTAAGCCGGAGGAGAGGTCTGCATCTTTGCTGGTCCAGGTCTGCCTCCGGCTCTCATAAATCTATCACTTCAAAAGAAATTGAGGATCTTGATAAGCTAAAGGATGTGAAAATCTTACTTTCCGGGTTACTCTTCGAACTTTCCATCTCGGCAAAGGCTCGGAGTCGGATGAAATTATAGTTACCTCTTCATTCACTTCATGACTTGTTCCAGTATCCTCCTGCTGATAATCCATGTCAATAAGATGGTTAAAAAAGGAGCCTAAAGAGTCAAGAGCTACCTCTGACTTGGAGGTGTCTTCCAGACGAAGCAGGTCCGAGGCGCTAGGTTTACTCCCCTTCTTACGGGGAGCGACTTTCCTGGCGGCTTTTTTAACTTTCCTGGCTTTTTTGGCAGCTTCGTGGTCATACTTGACCTTCCAGAATTTATCATTAGCCTGTAAAATACAACAAAGGTTAGTGAGTTAAGACAAAATCGTTAAAATGGAAGGAGAAGCATTCAGGTCAATGGTTTACCGCTGGAGCCGGGTTAGTCTTGCAGAAAGGGCTTAAGCCCACTCTCCTGCAATCTGCCAGGCTCTCGTTCAGAAGCGACTTGGTTGTATCATCAATGACGTCCTCAGGTAAGTCATCTGGACTGTGTCGTAGAGGATCATCTTTCTGGCCTGTGTAATCACACATCAAGCCGGGGCGGCGGCTTAAAGGAATCACCCGCCAGGCAACCCAGACCCGGACCAGATCAATACCATTTAAGCCGTTCCCCAGAAGAGCTTTCATTTTGTTGATGGTGGGTGTAAGTGGTTGACGTTCAGCTTGAGATAATTTGTCTGGCAAGGGGTGATTTGACTCCAGACGCAAGGTGCGAAAGCCGGGCAGAGGGTTCTCGTCAGCCGGAGAAGTGTCCTGGCAGTAGAACCATGTCTGGTTCCAATCTTTCGGGTGGCTTGGCGGCTCAGCATAAGGAAAGAGACAATCTCTCCGTCGTTGGATTGAAATTCCACCAAGTTCCAAGCTAGGCCCGTTGGCACATTCATTCTGGCAGTTCAGGTAAAATAACTCCCTAAAGAGCAGCAAGCTGGGTTCTTCTCCGAGGTACACCTCACAGAACACTTGGAAGTTGCAGATGTTTGACACGGAAATGGGTCCGATGTCTTGAGGTCACAGATCAAAGAAGTGCAGGACGTCTCTGAAGAATTTTGAGCCGGGAGGAGCAAAGCCCCGGTTCATGTGATCAGTAAATATGACAACTTCCCCATCCTTGGGTTGAGGCCTCTCTTCTGACGGGTCAGGAGCACGATAGGACATGACCTCTTTCTTTGGCAGGTAACCTGTTTTCATGAAATCAGCTAAGATGCTGTCGGTGACGTTGGATCTAACCCAGTTGCATGTGATGGGTGCTTTGGGAGCCTTAGGCGGCATTGTGAAAGATGGAAGCCTATGACAAAATAAAGTTTCCGGTTCAAATTTAAGCCGGAGGAAAATTTCAGTTCAGTATTCAAGATGGCGGCTTATGAAAGGGCCTAATGATATATGGTCAATTGTGTCGGGTTATTTAAGCCGCTATGGATACCGTGAGCAACTAAGTTATTTGACTCTGTTATGGATGACCCGGAATATTCATGAAGCATAGCCTTTTTTAAGACGGTGATATGAGCCGCCATAGCTAACAGATGCAGTTTTTGCCTAAGTGTTGCACAAACAAGTTTCACAGATTGCAGTAATTATTTTGGATCAAACGGTCGTCCAGAAAGGAAAAAAATTCTAGACCTAAACTGGCACAGAGAAGTTCATAAGTCCTAATGAGGTCTTTTTGCAAGCAAAAGGGATCTGCTAGTATTGCAAATGGGTGCGAAACCACTACCGCAGGAGTTCTATATTGTTCTTCGAATCAAAAGAAGTCGTGGTGGAAGAACTATGAAAGAACAGAGATGAACTACGAAGAACAGGGAGGAACGCGGAACCCTAATGCGGATCTGATGTTTGAGAAGAAGAGGACTTACAGTTGCAGGTTCACTGCGGAGAGTCGCCGCCGTTCTCTGGACTAGCTCAGGTTGATGCAGCGGCCGAGGCTGAGGAAGACGGGAGGCGCGGCGGCGGCGGCGGAGCTCGGGCTCTGAGGTGTTGAGAGGAGGAAGACGATGGAAAGGGAGGAGTGAGAGAGGACCCGGTCGGGCCTATTTATGAGGGACGGCTGTTAAGTGGGCGCGAGAAACGAGGAGGCTGAAGACATGATTATCCAGCTGCAGAGGCGCCTCGATTTTCGGGATAGTTATTAAGATAAGGATCCGTTGAGATACGTTGGACGGAACGTGCATTAATGGCGGATGACGTCACGACGGGTTACCAAGAATCCAGAAGATGACATCATGGCGGGTTATAGCCTTCGCGCAAATAGAAGCTGGAAGATTTTCTCTTAAGGTATTGAAGATTGACATGAACCGGTTCAAATCAATCTGGGCCTAATGTTGAGGATATAGCTACCGGTGTAACCCGCCCAAGATGGGCCGGGTTATGTTGCAACAGCTCTTTGTTCAGAAGCCCAAGGACAGGTTAAGGATGGCGGTTTAGTAGTAGATCTAAGGCCCAGAGGCGACTTAAGGCCCGTAGTGGTAAACCGCCGTTGTGGCATGACTTGTAGTGTAAGGCAAGAATAGTTAAGAGTCCAAGCCGGACATAGTTTATGAGCCGGCCGGGACTCTGAGAGCCGCTGGGCGTTAACCTTTCTATATAAAGGGACGACCCGGCGGCGGTTCAGGACAAGTAAGATCAGATCGATAGCCAGGCAGAGCGGTTTAGCTCCTGGTCATCGAAACCCTAAGTAATTCCACCTCAACTGGAGTAGGCTTTTACCTTCAACGTAAGGGGCCGAACCAGTATAATCCTCGTGTCCTTTGTCCCGTTTAACCCCTTTAAGCTTCCTAGCTGCGATGGCTCCACGACTAAGTCCTTGCACGAGGACATCTGCCGTGACAATTTCACGACAATTCCCCTAAGTTCTCATCTTTTGTTCCCTGCGATGAATCAAGAAGTACCCCGTGGGGGTGTGTAAAGGGCCTGTAATGTTCTTTGTTGATACTATCGTTGTTATGAAAATTTGCGAATGCATGCTCTGTTTAGGCTCGGTCTCCCCTTTCCAACCTCGCGACGGCTCGTTGCTCTACGCTGACAGGTCCCGGTCCCCAGGCAAGCTGCAGCCATCGCTGGTATGCCAGGTCGCGTGCCGTGGTCAAGGCCAGGAGGTGAGCGGCCCGAGGTCCAGTAAGAGCCCCTGAGGCGCGATGCTCAGGAGGTCCCCTTTAGCGCTCAAGCAGCCGTGGTAAGGTAAGAAAGGGAGGCGACGTTGCCGCAACAGGGCTGCAGCGAGCGTGACCCTTAGGCTCCAACGATTAGCCAATCTGAGTGTGAGACTTATCTTTCTGGTTTGGGGTTGATTCCTTGCGATGCGCCGTGTTAATGCGTAGCTAGGCCAGGTCCATGCGAGCCTCCCCCTCTTCTCCATGCTCTCCCTCATGCTCTGCGTCCTCAGGTCCCGGCCCTCGAGCGAGCTCAGCCGCCGCTGGTATGCCAGGTCGCGTGCCGTGGTCAAGGCCAGGGGTGAGGGCTGGAGAGCCAGTAGGAGCTCCTGAGTCGCAATGCTCAGGAGCCCCCCTTCTAATGCGCAAGCGTATTGCGTGGGAGAAGAGGGAGCTCGCGGTGCCGCCTGCTGTTACTCTCTTGAGATTCCTGCGAGCCAGCACAAGGAGAAACACAGTTTGCCATTATGGTTGCCAGTCCGCCGCCGATTGCTTCGCGAGGAGACGAAGGTACCGAGGGCCTGGTGAGGTGACATGCGTGGGGCGTGCCGCGAGCCAGAGCTCGGCCGCTCAGATTTGTCGATGTTGCAGGGACGGACCCGTGCACAAGCGTCGTGCCAGCGTGAGCAGCCCCCGTGGGAGGTGAGAGTCAAACAGGTGATAATCATAGATAGATTAGGCATGGGAAGCAAACTAGCTCAAGTAAATGCGGGGAGATACATGCGACTGGGTCAGGCCCGAGCGGTTTGGGGTGATGCAGCCCGAGGGGCGCCCCCAGCAAGGTAAGCTAAAGACATAAGAAAAATGGATACATGCCACAGGGATGGACCCGCGCGGCCTGGGAATGATGCAGCCCGAGGGGCGCTCCCAGCTAAATAAACTTGGAAAATGTCACCTGGTTCTGTTGATGAAGGAGAGTTGGGGCAGCTGAAGGTACGCGGCGAAGGGGTTGCTCCTCATGAGCCACCGGGGCCCTGAGCCTCAGGAGGCTCTGGGGGTCCTGGCGGTTCCTTGAGGACCGTCTCCATCTCCGTCAGCACAGCGTGGTGCCTGGCCTCCTGAGCCTCCAGTATGCTCCGCAGGTTGCGCTGATAGGCGGACGACACGCTCGGCAGGCCAAAAGGCATGCGAACGTAGCTGTGCAATGGACCCTTGCAATGGATCACACGCGAAGGCCAGAAGGGCTCCTGAGATGCGGCCCTGTTGAGCCATGGGATGTCGATGCAGACGCGCAGCCCAGCATCCTCGCCTGGATGGGGAGCTGCGCTTCATGAGCGGCGGTCGCCGCGCATGGCCCTTGCGTCTTGTAGTTCCCGAGTGGTCCTGGTGATGAACTCCTGAGCGGTGGGCGCTCCTCGCCCTGTGTTCTCCTGAGGGAAACATGCCGTGAAGCACGCATCCAAGTGGTGCCCGAGCGCCTCCCTCATGATGTTGGCAAGGTCCGACGCCCTCCAGAAGAGAGCCCCCGAGCCTTGCCCGAGAAGGGCGCCGGGCGCGCCTTCCTATGCGATGGAGGGAGGCGCCCTTGGCGTGGGCGCTGATCCTGACGAGGTTCCAGTTGTGACGCCACCCTCCTAAGGTCCTGCACGACGCAGCTGCTTCTTCTTCTTGGGGGTGGCCTCAGGAGGGCACTCGCCCTTGCTGTCGGGGTCGTCGATTGCTGCAGCTTGAAAGGCACGCTCAAGGGAGCACACCGCATCTCTTTCTTCACATGGGACCGTGATGATTCCGCCGCTTCCCAGCATCTTGAGGACATTGTAGCCGTGATGGGTCACCTCCATGAACTTGGCGAAGGCTGGATACCCGAGGATGGCATTGTACGACAGACGGATGTGCGCGACGTCGAAGTCGATGAGTTCGGTGCGGTAGTTCTTGCGTTCTCCGAAGGTGACGGGAAGGCGGACCTGCCCGATCGGGGTAGTGGAGCCGTCGGTCACTCCTGAGAAAGGCTTGGTGGGCTGAAGCTGATCACACGTCACTTGGAGGTTGTCGAACGTGTCGACGGACAGGACGTTGAGCCCTGTGTCACCGTCGATGAGGGTCTTGGTAACTTGCACGTTGCTGATGACTGGGAGCAAAGCATCGGGATGGCGCCTACGGTGGCCGCGCACTTGAGCTGATCCGCCGAACTGAAGGTGATGGCACACTTGGACCACCTGAGCGAGCGTGTGGCCTCAAGCTTGGGGAGGACTGCATTTACTTTACGAGCAAACTATTTGAAGATACGCTGCGAGGTTGGGGCCTGAGCTCCGCCCAAGATGCAGGCGATAGCACGCGGCTCCTGGAAGCCCCTAGCTCCCTCGTCTTGATGGTGGTCATCATTCCTTCTTGGTGGCGGCGGCAGTGGAGGAACACCGGCGTTGCCCTGAGGACGATCCTCACGAGGCTGGTCCCTCCAGGCGCCCTCGCGAGCCTGATCCTGCCAGCGGTCCTCACGAGGCCGATCGCGCCACTCCTGGCACGGGCCACGGTCGTCCCAGCGTCTGCCACCACGTCCTCCTCCTCGGCCGTAGCCCCGGTCGTTGCGCTTGGGGCGTCGACCGAAGCGTCCTTCTTGAATGGCTCTGAGCTCTTGACAGTCGCTGGTGTTGTGGGTATGCAGGTTGTGGAAGGCACAGAACGGTCGGCTGCTCTTGGATGACTCGGGCTGATCTCTGCCGCGCTTGGTGTCCGGCTCCGCTGCGAGCATGGTTGCTCCCTTACGCTTCACGTCCTTGGCCTTGGCTTTCTTCTCCTCTGGGTCCGCAGCCGGGAGCTCAAGGAGGGAGAGGCGCCCTTCCTCAGCTCTTGCGCACTTGGTCGCCAGGTTGAACAACTCCAGGGATGTGCACAGCTCCTCGTGGATAGCGAGCTCCTCCTTCATCTTGACGTCACGGACGCCATCGGAGAACGCGGAGATGATGGCCTCGTCCGTCACCTTGGGGATCTTGAGACGAACGTTGTTGAAGCGCTGGATGTACTTCTGGAGGGTCTCTCCTGGTTGTTGCTTGACGCGACGCAGGTCACCCGCGGCCGGTGGGTGGTCGCGAGTGCCCTGGAAGTTGGCGACGAAGCGGTCGCGCATCTCGTCCCAAGAGGAGATCGAGCCTGGAGACAGGTTCAGGAACCACGAACGGGCGCCGTCCTTGAGCGCCATGGGGAACCAGTTTGCCATGACTTTCTCGTCGCCATTGGCCGCCTCGATGCTCAGTTCGTAGAGCTGCAGGAACTCCGCAGGGTCGGGGGTGCCGTCGTAGCGAGGAGGCACATCTGGCTTGAACTTGCCCGGCCAGGCAACGCTACGCAGCTCGGGGGTGAAGGCGCGGCAGTCGGCCGTGGTCACCGGGGCCCGTCTTGGAGGTGGAGCTTGGTCTTGGCGCCCATGCGCCGCTACAGCAAGCGGCGCGGGGCCTTGCTGCAACAAACGATCCTGGCACGGCGGTGCGAGGAGTGGCGGAGCGTTCTCTTGCGTTCGAGGGACTTCTTGACAGCTTCTTTTTTCACGCGCGGGCGCCGGACACGGTGGGTCGCGCCATGGAGCCGCACGCCTTGGCGCCCGGGCGCCGTCTTGGTGCAGAGATGGTGGAGGCCCTCCGTGAGCTACGTCGCCCGTAGCTGGCGGAGGGCGAGGCAGTGAGAGGGACGGCACGGCGGAGCCCCCTACGGCGCTGACGAGCTCGGCGATGCGGTTGATCCAGTCCTCGTAGAGGTCGTCGACTGGACGGTAGCGCAGGAGCTCGGGCGCCACGAGGAGCGCGGCCCGTGCATCCGTGGGAGCACGACGAGCATTGGACGACGAACCAGCGGGAGTCAGCGATGGAGTGGCGATAGAGCCGTCCTGTCGCCCCGAGGGGTGCAACGAGGACGCTTGCTGCTCGTTCCCCACCAGGCCGGTGGCGGCGTTGGCGGCAAGCGATGGAGAACGACGGGGTGGCCCGCCGACAGGGGCCGTCTGAGCGACACGGGTGGCGAGGGCAGCCCGACGCGGGTGGCGGGGCAGCCCGACGCTCGGCGCGGGCGCGGCGCGCGTCCGCCATGGAGACGATGAAGCGACGAGACACGGAGCGACGGAAGGGAAGCTTCGGCGCACCCCTACCTGGCGCGCCAAATGTCGGATCACGGGTTCCGGCAAAACCCTTAAGGTTCGAACTCTGGGGTGCGCGCGAAGTTCTCTCCCTACCGATCTACGCCCTAGCTTGCTAAGATCTCGCAGACGAACTCAACGAACCCACAACACAAGAGACATAAGATTTATACGGGTACAGGCCACCGTTGTGGTGTAAGATCCTACTCCAGTGTGGTGGTGGTGGATTGCCTCTTGGGCTGATGATGAACAATACAAGGGGAAGAACAGCCTCTTGAGGTTGAGGTGTTCTTGTGCTTGCCGAACTTGTGTGTGTGTGTGGATTCGATCAGCTCAAGCTCAGTTGCCTTCTACTGCAGTGGCTAGTCCTATTTATATAGGCCCTGGTCCTCTCCCCAAATATTGAGCGGGAAGGGAGAAAACAATGGCCGATTTGAAAGGGGACAGCTAGTACAGCTTATCCTGAAAAAAGTAGTCTTCGCCTGCAAAAGGCTCTAGTGGTGACGCTGCCTTGGGCTCCATGGTGACCTCCGTCTTGTCGTCCTGCTGGTCTTGGTCTCGTTGCACCGATATGGAAACCTTTGCTTGAAGCCTTGGTACTCCGCGCATGCGCTTGCTTCCTTAGCACCAAAGGGGAAACAAGGACACTCCACGCTGGCGCCCGCCTGGCGCCAGCCTGATCTTGATCGTCATGACTCACGTCACGAGAACCTCGCGAGGTTTGCCCTGCCTTGATCTCTCCGCTCCTCGCGAGCCAACCCGGTGAGGCCGCTCCTGAGGAGGTCTTGTGTCGTCTGCCTCGCGAGGCTTGGCCCCTCGCGAGAGTCTTGAACGCCTTGTTGATGAAGATGGGCCGTACGGGCCCATGCGCAGAGCCACGCCGTGGGCCGCAGGCAGGCAAGTCTGGGGACCCCCGTTCCCAGAACGCCGACAATACCCAACAAGTGTATGCATCATGCTCATCATAAGAAAGGACAAGGGAGCATTTAATAGTATGGAGGCATATGATGCGAGAACAACCAAATACAATAGGCTCAATCAAACAAGCATGCTTCACAAGTAATATGTCCAAGTCTCCACGATCAATAAGCATAGCAAGTTGGCACTCAATACAATGGGGTATGAGAGATGGCACTAATGGAGACAAGCGACAATGATCAAGATATATCATGTGAGAGGCAAGAGCATATATGTCATCAACCCAAGAAAGCGAGTAAGAATGGAACATGGGTGATGCGACAAAGCAAGCAATCATATTGATCAAGTTAAGCAAGCTAGTAGTGCGAAGATGCAACGTACTAGAAGGAATCATGCCAAGCATGTCATGTGTGCAAGTGGTAGTCATGAATAATGCACAAGACATATCACAAGTATGGAAGCAAGATATGAGCAAAGTATCATCAATGTATTGGCGAGAGGCCATATGTAAATAGCAATGGGACATCATGACTCTCCCAACACAACAAGCATCAATAGCATGGGGCACAAAGAAATCATGGCAATAGCTACAAGGATCTCCACCGAGCATGCAAATACACATATGAGTAGTAAAATGATGAATGATGGGTAGATGCAAGCAAGGGTCACAATTGCATGGCAAAGGCATAGAAGCAAGCATAACATGCAAAGTGAACATGGTAAAATGGGCATAATGTGACAAGTGATATATAGCCCATAGTCGTGTGAAAGCCAAGTAGAAGAGGTGCGCGTAGTCCTTGCGCGACGGGAACGGTGGTAAGGATAATCCACGGGATCCCAAGTCATCGTTGCTCTCAAGAAGCTCGTTTCGTCAACTCTTGGGATTGAGAGGTTGACGAGTATACATGAGTACCTACACAAGACAAAGACAAAGGGAAAATTGTGTGTGCGTGGTAGATGTACACATCATCCATCATGATGCGCACGTGCTTGTGTTGGTTAGCACAAAATATCCCATGCTCAAATAGATGAGATGCGTGATATAGAAACATGTCATCCATCATGATAGGTTTGTTTTTATGTATGGCATAATGGAGACTCAAATTTTGTAATGCATCACGAGAAATATGTAGAGCAATGTTATTCATGGAATGCATATGGTGCAAGCAATTATGGGAATCATGCAAAGTATGGAATGCATCAAAATATCCTAATATGTATGAGGAAACTATGGGGGTCTCCTCATGAGCATTAATGGAAACATCACATGGAGAATATTGACAACATCCAA
Source organism: Triticum aestivum (assembly GCF_018294505.1). Lineage (NCBI taxonomy): Eukaryota > Viridiplantae > Streptophyta > Magnoliopsida > Poales > Poaceae > Triticum > Triticum aestivum. Next base: position 181,107,384 of record NC_057796.1, read on the forward strand.
AACAATGCATATTCGGAACAATGTGATCATGGCATCGCATAGTAGATGAATTGCGCAAATCATGTAAAGGAAGCTTAGCAATATCATCACAAGAAAAACAAAAGCCAATGACCATCATCTCGTCATCTATGCCATAAGTGCAAATGGGATTTATTTTAATGGAGCATGCATAGCTACTATGTTGAGACTGAAATGATGCAATATGGGAGATCTCACTCATAGCATATGACAAGTTTAAAGGGTTGTCAAACATGATGTGACCAAAAGAATTTTCACATGATATCCTATGGAGCATAGCATCACAACTAGGCAAATCAACATGCTCATCATCATATTCATCCTAAATTGGTAAGTCATGACATGAGGACGTCGCACTGGCATGAAGCATTGTAATAGGTGTGTCAACATCATGCAAGCAATCGTTGGTGGGATAGTCCGCTAGTGGGACAAGAGAAGCACCATCACCTATGTTACCTTTGGAGAATCTCTCATGTGTTGTAGGTGAGGTGTCGAAGACCAAGTCGTGGTCATCTTCATCTTGACGAAACCATGTGGGGGTGCATCATCGTCCACCATGGCCATCATCATCTCCATTGGAGGTATGGACTTGTTGAGGAAAGGCATGTCGTCATGTAGGAGACCTAGCACCAAAGAAGAAAACACACTCGGAGTGGAGGTTGAGTCGTTAGAAATCATAGTGGCCTCACATGCCGTCTCAACTACCTCACTCACTAAGTGTTGTGGCTCACTCACTCCCTCTTGGATGCTCTCACTCGTATGGTTGGTGGAGTCATGGCTCTCAACCCCACATAGGATGCGTGGCATGCTCTCATGTGGGCCTAGTGGTGGTCACACTCATCCTCTCATAGGAAATGCACTCAATGTCACCTATGGTGGAGTCGCTCATATCACTCATGGTGGGGTGGCTCTCCTCACATGGGAATTGGGGCATCTCATCATATGTGGGTGTCGGAGATATGTAGATGGAAATGTCTCCATGCTCAATCATGTCGTAGTCGTAGCCGTGGATGAAGGCTGAAGATGGCACATCATCACTCTCCTCTAAGACCAAAGATAAGGTCTCATGTGCGGTCTTGTAGCTTGACTCGGAGAATGAGTCCTTTTGGGGCGCCGTCTTCATGTAGTTGAAGAGGTTCATGCTCGTCGCCGTGGTCGAAGGGGATGGCCCTTGCTCGACCTTCTTGTCGTCGTCTTGTTGTTGGAGGCCCATATGATGTGGAACCTCGTAGCTCGTCTCCATGACCTAAGGGAATCTCCCATGCTCGGCCATCTTCCTTGAGGGGCTTCCGAAGATGGAAGTGTCGCCCTCGCTCGTAGGTGGTCGCCTTGTTGTTGATGATGTCGATGTAGGCGGACTCGTGGGAAGTAGGCGAAGATGTCGTACGTCCAAAGGCGAAGATGCCTTGAGAACACTTGGCGAAGATGCCGAAGTGGTGGTGGTAGTAGCTGTAGCGTCCACTTGGTGGTGCTTGCTTCGCGGTCTTCTCTTCTGCTCATCAAGTTTGGCCTTGGCGTGAAGTAGGGCTTGTTGGGACTTGTGCATTTGCCCTTGTCGAGCATCTTCATGTTGATGATGTTGTTGTCGTGCTTGAGCTCGTAGTAGATGTCGTTCGTCGTCGTCGTGCACATGATGCTTGGAGGTGACTTGCCCTTCATGACGATGTGGATCACGAACGTGATGGTGGTCGCCATAGAGATGTGGACGCGGACGATTTGCGCTTGCATCATTTTTGCGCTCCGAAGACTTGTGACTTGAATGTCGCCACCTTTAGGATGATGAAGGGGAAGAATGGTTGATCAACAAGGTCTGAATCTCCTCCATCCTTGCATCTTTCTCCTCCTTTTGTGCGGAAAATTTGCTATCGAAGTAGTCCCTTCTCCTAGCTTCGGAATGTTGTAAGTCGGTGGTGATGTTGTCGATGACTTGCATTGCTTGTTGTAGTCCGAAGTGTGGAGTTTTGTTGTTGTAGTTGTACGCGCCATCGTTGTTGTGGAAGACCGGAGATGAAATGCCTTGCCTATCCATCACAAGACTCGAGCAAATATGAGTGGGAGAAAGAGAAGAACTTATACCAAATGTACCTTGACCGAAGCTGGAGATGGATCAATGATCACTCAATGCTGTAACAAGGAAATAGCACAATTGGTACCGATCTCGTCAATTCTCACACCTACACAAATAAGGCTTATGGTGGAGCTCGGTGAGGATAGTGGCACAAAAAATTAATGCAAAATGTTAGCAAGAGTCAATAATGTTGAAAGAGAATCACAAATTCGCAAGTGAAACAAGTAGACCAATAGCAAGATGTGGCACACGGAAACACACACAAGGATAGATAAATGGGGCCGTGCAACCAAGGAATGAGCACAAAATGTGGAATCCACGGAAAACGCTCGTGTTGCACAACTAAAGAGAGACGCTAGCACGATTGCTCAATAGGCGGATATGACACATGTGCACAACCTATAAGATGCAAAGATATATCAACTTCTATCCCAAGTATGCTATTATGTATGGTTCCGGGTGTTTCTCTCAAGATGATCCAAGATGATCGGATATGACAATCTTATATGCAATGTGGTATGATGTTATGGCACTCGCTTACAAGCTTCTTTGCTCTTTCTCTTTTTCTTAAAACCTTTTTTTTATATGGCCACAATGCGAAATGCACAAACCAAGATAGCAATTGTGTATATGCGGGAACAATCTTGTGACACAAGGGATGATATGATGAGACCAATATGACACCAATATGATATGGTATGTATGCAATTGAAGGGTTGATGGATGATCACTAATGTGCACAAGTAACGTTGCCGGCAATACTCAAATGGCTAGTCTCGATAGGCAAGTAACGCAAAATGGGCTAGGGGTTATGAATGCAATTGCAAGAAGAATGTACAATGATGTCGTCAAGGTTACCGTCCGTGTCGATGATGAGAGGAGGTGTTATCGATGTTGACCCATTCCTAATTAGCCGAAACACCTTAGGAAACGGAAAAACCACGAACTCAAAATCTCCAAAGGCAAATGTCAAATGGTGGTAGTGGAAAAGCGGTGGTGGTTGCGGAAATGCAATGATGGGTTTTGCGAGTAGGCAATGCGGGGGTGGAGGGTTATTGGGTTATGTGAGTCGGAGTTGAAGGTCACCGTCCCTAAGTAGCCGAAACACCTTAGGAGACACAACTCGCAACTCAAACAAAATTGGGTTAAGTTGGTGTGGCAGAAGTGTATGGTGTGCAAGCCTATGCGGAAGTGGTGGTGGTGGTTTATGAAGAAGCAGCCATCCGTAAGTAGCCGAAACACCTCAGGATACTCAAGTCACAACTCAAACAACCACATATGCAATGGGGATCAAAATGGGTTAGGTTGCGGAAGTCGGTGGTGGTAATGCGGATGACATGGTGGAGGGCCTAGGCAAACTTCCCAAATTTCAGAAAATATGATGGAGTCAAATGATGGTGGTGGTATTTTTGTGGGATGGGGGATGTCAATTGCTTCAAAACGAGCTAAAGAACGTCAAAATCGAACTCCAGATGAATTAGTTATGGCCGAAATAAGAATTCAGCACACTCAGTTTCAGGGTTACCCGGACATCCGGGAGTAGGTCCGGATGATCCGGGTTCGTCAACCGGATTTCTGTTGTGTGGGGCGTCCGGACATGATCCAGCTGATCCGGGTGGATCCGACTGACCCGGGAGCACTTCCGGATGATCCGAGCAGGTCAAACTGCTCGGGATTTCCTCTCGGTGATGAATTTTTTGGGCGGAAATAGATGATTTTCGGGGCAAAATTGAGGAGATTTCGTGGATGGAAGGTGGGGAAAACTGGGGATATGCTAGATCCACTCGAAACCAAGCAAATCGACGGATCAAAATCAACAAAACTTCATCATACCAACAAATCACAAAAAAATTTGGGGCTATTTTTGGTGGGGATTTTCGAAATTTAGGAAGAAATCAAGCAAAAGAAGGCTAGAAAACGGTGGGGGAGACTCCAAATTCATGATAAACGTGGTTCATGATACCAAGATGATGTTTGGTGGAAACCCTAGGGGCCGACCTTTCATGATTAGAGCGGATCCTACGAAGAACACGAAGAACACGAGGGGAAAGAGAGGAATCACTCAACTCAACAAGAAACAATCACACATGTGCTAGATCCTCGAAACACAAAGAGATACATGATCCAAACTCAACACGGGACGATACCTAGGGCAACCGGTTCTTCTCCGTGAGGAGGTCTTGATGGGGGCCACCCGTGAGGGGGTCTTGAATCCAAGGTGGATCTTCTCCGTAGAGGCACGCGGTCTCTCTCGTAGAGTAGATCTGTATGGATGAGCAAAGCTCTATCTCAAATGAGCTAAACCTATGCTAACCCTCAAATGGAGGAGGGGGAGTATATATAGTCTAAGCCGCGAAGGGGTAAGTGAGGGTTAAGGGGTACACGGGCCTCGGCCCAAGTCACACGCGTAGGCATGGTCCAGATGATCCGGATGGTGGCCCGGATGATCCAGGCGGCCGTCCGGATGATCCGGCTTCGTCGAGCAGGCTTCGAGTGTCTTCGGGCACATTACCCGGATCATCCGGGTGGGGGTCCGGATCATCCGTGCTTGGTCCAGATCGTCCGGTTGGGGATCCGGATGATCCGGGCAAGTCGAGTCTTGCTCCAATCTTATTCTTCCTTCTTCTCTTCCATGCTTGGCCTTGGTCCTTGGATCCTCCATGGTCATCTCGGTTGTACCTGAGTATATGCAAGGTCCATGCATGAGGTAGTAGTCATGTCTCATATGTGGAAAGTGACGGTTCGAAGAGGAGTGAGTTCACCTTATGTCCAATGGCGTATGGTCGAGGTCTCATCGCATGTCCTTTTGGAGCTTGGGGAGTAGTCGAAGTGTACATGGGGAAGATCGTGGGATGCTCCGCATCACAATTGAAGTTGATAAAGCCAAGATTGAAGCTATAGAGAGTTGGTCGCAGCCCAAAACGGTCACACAAGTGAGGAGTTACCTTGGCCTCGCTGATTTCTATAGGCGTTTTGTGAGAGATTTCAGCACCATTGCTGCACCTCTCAATGAGCTTACAAAGAAGGATGTGCCTTTTGTTTGGGGTACTACACAGGAAGAAGCCTTCACGGTATTGAAACATAAGTTGACACATGCTCCTTTACTCCAACTTCCTGATTTTAATAAGACTTTTGAGCTTGAATGTGATGCTACTGGAATTGGATTAGGAGGTGTGTTATTACAAGATGGCAAACCTATTGCATACTTTTCTGAAAAATTGAGAGGGCCTAATCTGAACTATTCTACTTATGATAAAGAATTATATGTTCCTGTTCGTACCTTAGAAACATGGTGACATTATTTATGGCCCAAAGAATTTGTTATACATTCTGATCATGAATATTTGAAACACATTAAAAGTTAAGCAAAATTGAACCGTAGACATGCTAAATGGGTTGAATTCACTGAGACTTTCCCTTATGTCATTAAATGCAAGAAGGGTAAAGAAAATGTTATTGCGGATGCATTGTCTCGTCGTTATACTATGCTTTCATAACTTGACTTTAAAATATTTGGTTTGGAGACCATCAAAGATCAATATGTGCATGATGCTGAATTTAAAGATGTATTGAAGAATTATAAAGAAGGGAGAACATGGAACAAGTTCGTCGTTAACGATGGATTTATGTTACGTGCAAACAAGCTATGCATTCCAGCTAGCTCCGTTCGTCTTTTGTTGTTGCAGGAGGCGCATGGAGGAGGATTAATGGGATACTTTGGCATCAAGAAGACGCAGAACGTACTTGCTACACACTTCTTTTGGTCAAAGATGAGACAGGATGTTGAGTGTTTTGTTGCTCGCTGCACTATATGTCAAAAAGCTAAGTCACGACTCAATCCTCATGGTTTATATATGCCTTTGCCTGTACCTAGTGTTCCATGGGAGGATATATCTATGGACTTTGTTTTAGGTCTACCTCGAACAAAGAATGCGAGGGATATCATATTTGTTGTCATGGATAGATTTTCAAAAATGGCACACTTCATACCATGTCATAAAAGCGATGATGTTGCTAATGTTGCTGATTTGTTCATTCATGAAATTATTCGCTTGCATGGTGTGCCAAATACTATTGTTTTAGATCGTGATACTAAATTTCTTAGCCACTTTTGGAGATGTTTATGGGCTAAGTTGGGGACTAAACTGCTTTTTAGTACTATTTGTCACTCCCAAACTGATGGACAAACTGAAGTAGTCAAGAGAACATTGTCTACTAAGCTTAGGGTTGTTTTGAAGAATAACAACAAAATGTGGGAAGAATGCTTGCCTCATATTGAATTTGCTTATAATCGTTCGCTGCATTCTACTACTAAGATGCGCCCTTTTGAAATTGTATATGGTTTCCTACCTCGTGCACCTATTGATTTGTTGCCTCTTCCATCTTCGGAGAATGTTAATTTGATGCTAAACAACGTGCTAAATTGATCTTAAAATGCATGAGTTAAGTAAGGAAACATTGAGTGTATGAATGCTAAATATAAACTTGATGGAGATAAGGGTAGAAAACATGTTGTGTTTGCACCTGGAGATCTTGTTTGGTTACATTTGCATAAGGATAGATTTCCTGATTTGCGCAAATCAAATCTAGTGCCACGTGTTGATGATCCTTTTAAGGTCTTAGAGAAAATAAATGAGAATGCATATAAACTTGAGCTGGCTGCAGATTTGGGGTTAGTCCGACTTTTAACATTGCAGATTTGAAGCCTTATTTGGGTGAGGAAGATGAGCTTTCGTCGAGGACGACTTCATTTCAAGAAGGGGAGGATGATGAGGACATCAATACCATTGTTACACCCACAGCCCCTGCTTCTATACATACTGGACCAATCACTAGAGCTCGCACACGCCAATTGAATTACCAGGTACTTTCGTTTCTTGGTAACAATTCTAATGTTCATGAGAATATGATGCTGCCTAAATTGGATACATTTGTGTTGATTACTAATGAAGGGGCTAGCATGGACAAGAGGGATGAACACTAGAGCAGAAATAAGCATGGAGATGAAGGCGCGCGCAAAGGGAATCAGAACGGCGTTTCTAGTGCAGATTTCAGTACTTTGAAGCCTCCTTGATGACATACAAGGACATGGACGAAATATACTAGATGCCTTTTCATAAATTTCGCATATCTTATAATAGGTACTGCACCACCTTATTTTTGGGCCAGGCCCAGGTAATTTCGAAATACTTGAGTATATGTTGTTTTTCGAGTCCGTATGTGTGGGGAAACAAGAGTTAGGGTTGGTTTCGGACCCCTCCTCCAAGGATCATGAAATCCCCCCCCCCTCTTCCACCATATATTCATCCCTTAGGGTGTCGTTTAGACTTTGGGTTTTGTTTTGATTAAAAGTTCCCCATAGCTTCAACTTCGCGTACTTCGTTTGTGTTTCACGACCAGACCAAGACGTCACAGAACCCCACCTCGATCAATAAAGCTTTCATCTTATATTCGCAATATCCAGATTGCAATTTAGTTTCTTGCTTGTTCTTCATTTGCTTGCAGGAAAAAGACCTTCCTGGTTATGTTGATCGTGCTCCGGCGTGGTCAATAACCTCTCAGAGTTGTTTTAGCGATTGCTAAGGCGCGACGTCCTCGCACGTTCGTAGTCGGATTGTCAAAGTCTACTCCTCCGAAACAATAATCACCTTCTGATGGAAAGACGGGACACCTTTGCCTCTATCAGCCGCCTATGCAGAGGAGACCAAGATATTGACCTTGAATGTGGACTCTTTGCATACTGACACAAGAATCATCGTGCAATCCGTTCGGTACGAGATGTTGCGGTGGCAGAAAGATCAGTTGGCAGTGGCGGACGGCAAGCATGCGGCGGAGGTGTATGACAACGCAGACGCGGAGGCGGAGGTTGCATATGCGGAAGCGACGACACCACCTTGATTAGGGAGCAAACAGCTGGGATTGTCGGTCTGGTAGGGCAGAAATGCACGGACTGCCAGACTGATGTTCTTTTGGATTTGGACATGTAAAAACTAAGTATACTTGCCTCTTTTCGCTTGTGACCGAGCATGCAATCCGGCACTGGTGTGATCAGGTGCGCTGTGTGGATCAGAGTACATTTGAATTTGAAATTTATGGACGGACATATACATGATAGCTTCGGATGGCGGCCTCCCGCATCCGTGTCCGTGGACTGGTCCCAACCTGTCCACGGGTGGATGCAGGAGGAAATTTGCGGGAAATCATGCAAACTGGGCCATTCACTATAATAACCGCTGGTTTCGGGATGAAGGCCGTTTTGCCGGCCCCAATAGACCCCACAAATTCGACCTACCCGGATTTTTTTGTGGGATCCCGGATCCGTCGGCCCATTTCCTCCATATCTACGGGATTTGAGCTCAGTTTTACAGGGACATCTAAAACATAGGAATGATTGGCGGGAGGGAAGTTTCAGCTCCCACCGTGGTCTTCTGCCGCACGAGCTGCTGACGATGACATGTACCTAGGGTAGGGTCTTGGGCCTAACCTATATGCCCTACCCAAGGACACTACACAAGAGGCCAAGGCCTACGAAGACAGAAAGAAGATACCGACTGGAATCATCACAAAGTGTAACCCGCTCGAAAGAAGATCCACTCGGACACCCCAATTCCACTCGACCGTCGTCATTCACTCGGAGTATAAGAATCCACTCAAAGGTCAGCAGACCTAGGGTCACCTCTAGATAGCAAGGTCGGTCATTCACTCCGTCACCTTAAAGATCATTAAACGCGGGAGTTACCAGTAACGTTTGTGACATTATAATACTCTCATTGACCGTTGCGTAAATGAAGGATCCAAGGGGTCGGTGTACTCTATATAAGCAACCCCACCCCTCCTGCACAAGGGTTCGCACCCCCCTGTAACTCAACACTCCAATCAACAAAGCTTCCGTGACACCAAGACATATGGCTGTTACCTCCTATGAGAGGGGCCTGAACTCGTAAATCTAAGTGTATAACCTCGCCGTAGCTAGGCACTGCCTTCTCTTATGTACCCCCATCTCTACTGTCACATCCGTTCCCATGACAGTTGGCGCCCACCGTGGGGCAGGCGTCTAAGCGACTTCCAGCGAGGTTGCGATCTTCGATCTCCATCAACATGGTTTCTAGATGTGGATTGTCTTTGGGACGTGAGATCCGTCTCGACATCCTCACCTTCATCACTGACGATTCGGCCTGGCTCTAGGAAGCCCCCCTTGATGTCGAGGCGCTCCCCATTCGTGGGGTGGCGCACTTCCGCGCGAGTGCCTGTGGCGTCCTCTTGTGGCAGCCGTCGACTCAGTATCGGTCGGCTCTTGTGGCGTCTTCCCTTCCAGCTGCTCGCTGTCGCAAGTGATCCGGTCGTTCGCGGCTCCAGCGGTGGGTGAAGCACGCGGTGGCATGTCAGTCATCCACTCCTCAGATCACGGCGATCAAGCCCAATGAGTCCCTTTACGGCCTGTTCGATCTATCGAATGGTCGCTCGGATACGCTTTCCGAGTGTGAAAGCAATGACCCCGCAGCAGACGTTCTCATGGTTGGCCCCCAGCGTAGCCCACCAGGATTTCCCGGCGGCGGCGGCGGCGGAAGCGATGGCCCGTCGCATGGCGAAGACGGGTACTACCCGCAAGCTCTCACTACGGAACAAAGAGAAGAACTACGGCACAGAGATGAACAGGCTCTCCAGACCCCCATCGTTGGAGAGACCACCGAGCCTCAGGCTTTGGAGGTTGTGCATGTAGCCACTCTGGCTGAATGTGCGCCCCTGGAGAATCTCCAGAAGTCACTCGATGACCAAGCTCGCAGACGACTCCCAAGTTCCAGTCGACGACAGCGGCAATTGTTTCTGACTGGATCTCGAGATGGGTGTCAGGTATACCGCACTCCGATTCAGAATGTTACAACAGCACCTCGTATTGCAGATTCAATCCAACCATCTCGTTCTGAGGCTGGGAGAGGCCTGGAGCAGATTTGGACGCTGCTCAGAGCAGCTGGGGAGCAGAATTCGGCTGTCTCCCAGTCGCTTAACAGGATTCACAGCAAGTCCGTCTGAGCGGACACGGTCTAGTCCGCCCACAGCCCAAGATCTCCTCCGCGGCGTGAAGATCATGGTTATCGTTAGGGCCAATACCTGGATAGAGGCCACGGACAGTTTGATCCTCGATATCACTATGACGACCGCCGTTGAGTGCCTACACCCCCTCCCAGGGGTGGTTCATACGCTCCCCGGCGGTATGATGACAGGCGCCCGTAAGGTGATGAGCGGAGAATTCCAGTCGACCCCCGAGAGCCTGGATTTGATGCAAGGTCACTCCTTGTGCAGGGCCTAGTGGACAGAGGCAAAGCTAACCGAGAAGGTTTGAACAGAGATCGTCCGAGTGGAAGCAGAGCTTTCATCTCTGGACCTGAGTGTTTCAGTAGAGCCATTCGAGCTGCTGAGATTCCCCCCAACTTCAGGTTGGCTACTGGGGTGAGCAAGTTTACTGGCAAGTCAAAGTCAGACACGTGGTTAGAGGATTACTGAGTGGCAGTGCAGATTGGTGGAAGCAATGATGAAGTGGCCATGAAGCACTTGCCCTTGATGCTTGAGGGCTCGGCCAGGGCGTGGTTAAACCAGTTGGCTCCTGCTAGCATATACTGCTGGGAAGACTTGGCCCGAGTGTTTGTCAAAACCTTTGAAGGCACTTGCAAGCGACCAGCCGGGCTGACTGAGTTGCAACATTGTGTCCAGAAGCCGACTGAAACTTTGAAAGATTACATCCAGCTTTGGACCATGATGCGGCTTGAAGCTATGTCGGTATTTCCCCAAAGAGGAAGGGATGGTGCAGCACAGCGGCGGTAGGTATTTACCTGAGTTATGAGACCAATGTTATTGAACCAGTAGGAGAACCAAGCAACACAATGTAAACAGCACCTGCACAGAAATGACAACTACTCGCAACCCGACGTGTAAAAGGGGTTGTCAATCCCTTTCGGGTAACGACGCCTCAAGATAGGCAAACGGATGTGAGATAAATTGTAGTAGATTGATAGATCGAACGCCAAATAAAATAAATAAGAATACATTGCAGCCAGGTATTTTTGTATTTTGGTTTAATAGATCTGAAAATAAAAGCAAAGGAAAATAGATCACAAAGGCAAATAATAAGAGAAAGAGACCCGGGGGCCGTAGGTTTCACTAGTGGCTTCTCTCGAGAAAAATAGCAAACGGTGGGTAAACAAATTACTGTTGCGAAATTGATAGAACTTCAAATAATCATGACGATATCCAGGCAATGATTATTATATAGGCATCACGTCCAAGATTAGTAGACCAACTCCTGCCTGCATCTACTACTATTAATCCACACATCGACCGCTATCCAGCATGCATCTAGTGTATTAAGTTCATGCAGAAATGGATTAATGCAATAAGAACGATGACATGATGTAGACAAGGTCTATTTATGTAGAAATAGACCCCATCATTTTATCCTTAGTAGCAATGATACATACATGTCGGTTCCCCTTCTGTCACTGGGATCAAGCACCGTAAGATCGAACCCACTACAAAGCACCTCTTCCCATTGCAAGATAAATAAATCAAGTTGGCCAAACAAAACCCAAATATCGGAGAAGAAATATGAGGCTATAAGAAATCATGCATATAAGAGATCAAAGAAACTCAAATAACTTTCATGGATATAAAAAGATAGATCTGATCATAAACTCAAAGTTCATTCGACCGCAACAAACACACCGCAAAAAGAGTTACATCATATGGATCTCCAAGAGACCCTTGTATTGAGAATCACAAGAGAGAGAGGAAGCCATCTAGATACTAACTACGGACCCGAAGGTCTACAAAGAACTACTCACGCATCATCAGAGAGGCACCAATGGAAGTGGTGAACCCCTCCATGATGGTGTCTAGATTGGATCTGGTGGTTCTGGACTCTGTGGCAGTTGGAATTGATTTTCGTCGACTCCCCTAGGGTTTCTCGAATATTGGGGTATTCATAGAGCAAAGAGTCGGTTCAGGGGCACCCGAGGTGGGCACAACCCACCAGGGCGCGCCTGGGCCTCCTGGCGTGCCCTGGTAGGTTGTGCTCCCCTCGGAGCACCCCCCAGGCGCTGCCTTGGCCCATTGGTGTCTTCTGGTCCATAAAAAATCTCCATGAAGTTTCATTGCATTTGGACTCCATTTGGTATTGATTTCCTGCGATGTAAAAAAACATGCAGAAAACAGCAACTGGCACTTGGCACTATGTCAATAGGTTCGTACCAAAAAATGATATAAAATGACTATAAATGATTATAAAACATCCAAGATTGATAATATAACAGCATGGAACAATCAAAAATTATAGATACATTGGAGACATATCAGACCACACTTCATCATTTTGTGGAGAATGTTTCAGAACACCAAGCAGTCTAAGCTTTCAAGGAAGGCGTTCGGTACAGGGAGCTCATACTGAAATTTGGTCGCTCCGGGGCCATGACTCTTAACCGGATGATGGAGATAGCCACCCGATACACAAATGGTGAAGAGGAGGACCGACTCCGTAGTGGTAAAGGAAAGGCTACCGATCCTGACACTGGAGGCGCGAATCCCAGTCAGAAGCAGAAACGCAAGGCTGAAGCCGCCGGTCAGACAGAAGCAGCAGTAGTAACAACCCATGGCAAGTTCAAAGGAAAGCCCAAGGGGCAGTGGATACCCAAAAAGATGATGGATCGGTCAGGCCAAGACGTCCTGGACCTTCCGTGTGACATCCACATGAAGAAGGATGGGGAGGGTAACCTAATTTTGCCCAAACATACCACTCGACAGTGCAGATTCCTTATTCAGCAGTTTCGTGAGGGTCAGTAGAGTGAGAAAGGCTCCGACAAGGATGAGAATGAAGAAAAGGCAGAAGATTACCCGAAGTTCAATGTTACTTTGGTGATTTTTGCTGATGTTGAAAGCAAAAGTCGACTGAAAGTCATCAACCAAGAAGTGAACATGGTTGCTCCGGCAACTACAACGTACCTCAAATTGTCAAAAACGCCTATCACCTTCGACCAGTCGGATCACCCAGCTCACGTTGCTACCCCCGGGCGGCAGGCTTTGGTGGTTGACCCAGTCGTTGGAGGCACTTGGTTGCGTAAAGTTCTCATGGATGGCGGCGGTGGTTTGAACATTCTGTATGCTGAGACCCTCTAGGGGATGGGCATTTCGATGTCCCGACTCAGTGAAAGTAACATGCAGTTTCACGGGGTCATCCCAGGGAAGAAGGCGAAATCACTCGGACAGATTGCTTTAGATGTGGTTTTTGGTGACTCGGAGAATTTTCGCAAGGAAAAGTTGACGTTTGAAGTGGTAGATTTTCACAGTGCCTATCATGCTATCCTAGGCCAACCGACGTATGCTCGTTTCATGGCCCGCCCGTGTTATGTGTACCTTAAGATGAAGATGCCCGGACCCAAGGGCATGATTACCGTCACTGGAAATAGGCAGAGAGCCGAGGAATGCCTCTAGAAGTGGTCCAACATTGCCAATGACCAGATGGCAGTGGTGGAGCTGGAAGAGTACGAGAAGACTGCTGATCCGAGTGATTTGCTCTGATCTATGAAGCCTGCTTCTGAGTGTGCATTTCAGTTGGCTGGCGAGACGAAGCCAGTTCATATCCAACCAGATGATCCCACAGCTGCTCCGACCAACATCTCAACGACGCTCGACAGCAAATAGGAAGCCGCGCTCATCCAGTTCCTCTGTGAGAACTAGGACATCTTTGCATGGAAACCATCTGACATGCCAGGTGTACCGAGGGGACTGGCTGAGCACCGTTTGCGCGTCGACTCAAAGGCCAAACTTGGCAAAGAACACCTTCGTCGTTCTGCTGCAGAGAAGAGGAAGGCGATTGGCGACGAGGTGGCTCGGCTCTTGGCAGCTGAGTTCATCCATGAGATATACCACTCCGAGTGGCTCACCAATGTCGTCATGGTCCCCAAGAAGGATAATTCACTCCGCATGTGCATTGACTTCAAGCACATCAATCGGGCCTACTCAAAAGATCATTTTTCGCTTCCTCGCATCGATCAGATAGTCGACTCGACTACGGGATGTGAGCGTTTGTCTTTTCTGGATGCGTATTCCGGATACCATCAGATCCGACTGTATGGACCAGATGAAATAAAAACGGCCTTCACCCCATTCGGGTGTTTTTGCTATGTCACCATGCCATTCGGTCTCCAAAACGCTGGCACCACATTCATGTGCATGATTCAGAAGTGCCTGTTCACTCAGATCAGTCGGAATGTGGAGGCGTATATGGATGATATCGTGGTCAAGTCATGCAAAGGTTCCGACCTACTGACTGATGATACATCTCCGACGTATCTATAATTTATGAAGTATTCATGCCATGTTTACAACAATTCTATATGATTTTGGTATGATTGGATTAGAACTAACCCGGACTGTGGTGTCTTTTTTTGTTCAGAAATAGAAGTTCTCGGAACGAGTTGAAAATTTACAGAGAATATTTTTGGCAAATATAAAAAATACTGGAACAAAAAGATATCGTAGAGGAGTCGCGAGGCAACCACAAGGGTGGGGGCGCCCCCACCCCCTAGAGCGCGCCCCCTGCCTTGTAATCACCTTGCGGGCCCCCTTGACTTGTCTCCAACACCAACACCTCCTATAAATCCCAAAAACCTCAGAAATAAACCTAAATCAGGAGTTCCGCTGCCGCAAGCCTCTGTAGCCATGAAAAATCTGGCCCTCTCTGGCACCCTTCCGGAGGGGGCCATCATCAACGGAGGCCATGGAGGATCCCGGAGGGGGGCATCATCGCCATGGAGGCCAAGTACCAGAGGGAGAACCTCTCCCCATCTAGGGGGGGGGGGGGTCATGGAGGAGGAAGCACAAGGGGGGGACTCTCTCCCCCTCTCTCTCGGTGGCACCGGAGTGCCACCGGGGGGACCATCACCACGGTGATCATCTTCATCAACATCACCATCTTCATCACCTTCCTCATCTCTTTTAAGCGGTCCACTCTCCCGCACCCTGCTGTAATCCCCTACTTGAACATGGTGCTTTATGCCACATATTATGATCCAATGATGTGTTGCCATCCTATGATGTTTTGAGTAGATTTCTTTTGTCTTTCGGTTGATTGATGATCTAGATTGGTTTGAGTTGTATGTTTTATTTTGATGTTGTCCTATGGTGCCTTCCGTGCCGCGCACACGTGAAGGATTCCCACTGTAGGGTGTTGCAATACATTCATGATTCGCTTATAGTCGGTTGCTAGAGTGACAGAAGCTTAAACCCGAGTAAGGGGGTTGTTGCGTATGGGATAAAGGGGACTTGATAGTTTAATGCTATGGTTGGATTTTACCTTAATGATATTTAGTAGTTGCGGATTCTTGCTAGAGTTCCAATCATAAGTGCATATGATCCAAGAAGAGAATGTATGTTATCTTATGCCTCTCCCTCATATAAAATTGCAATGACGACTACCAATCTTGTTAACAATTGCCTAGGAAAATTCCGCACACCGATCCATCATTATTCCACACTCGCTATTTATAATATATAGTAATATATTCTAACTTTATATTAACAGCACCTACTTTTATATTGTAGTTCTCCAATATCATGCAAAGCTATCCTCTTCATACCCACAATGTAGTTTTATTTCTCATTTCTAGATGGAAGCAAATGTTCGGTATACGTAGAGTCGTATCAGTGGCAGATAGGACTTGAGAGAATATTGATCTTACCTTTAGCACCTTGTGGGTTCGACACTCCATTCTTATCACTTCCACCATATGAAATTGCTACGATGATTCCTTGCACTTGGGGATTAACAAGCTCTTTTCTGGCGCCGTTGCCGTGGTGCAATAGCGTGGGGTTGATATTCTCGTGTGTGCTTGTTTGCTTTCTTCACTAAGTAGATTTTTTTCCCTTTTGCTTTTGTTTTCTTTAGTTGTGGGTGAAACAAACAAAATAATTAAAAGAATGAAAATACCAAAAAAAAATATTTGCCTCTTATGCCTAGAAACTTTTTCAAAAAAGAGAAGTGATTGGAAGGTTATGCATTGGAGAAGTGAGGGTCGACCTTGAACACTTGTGTTCATGATCATGGAAACAATATAGAATTTTTCATGGAAGTTTCTCAAAAATAATTATCCCCTTGTATATATCCATTGTATGATAAAAATAATGTGCCAAGGTTTGTCTTTAGAATGTTTAAATTGCTTGTTTGGTGTGTGCAGCAGAAAGAACAGAAACTTTCGTTGTAGTATTTGAATTTTCATTTTTAGTGGAGCGTGGTAAAATCTTGAAATTTTTACACAGTACTGCTATGCAAATTGTTTAGATTGTCCTAATTTTTTTATAAATTTTGAAGTTACAGAAGTATATGGAAGTTCCAGATTGCTACAAACTGTCCTGTTCTTGACAGATTCTGTTTTCTATGTGTTGTTCACTTGTTTTGATGAATCTATGGGTAGTATCGGGGGGTATGAACCATGGTGAAGTTGGAATACAGTATATATAATGCTAATATAAAATTGGAATGAGTTTACAACAGTACCTAAAGGTAGTGATTTGCTTTATTATACTAACGGATCTCACAAAGTTTTTTGTTGAGTTTTGTGTGGATGAAGTATTCGAAGAACGAGGAGTTGCCGATATGAGAAGAATAAGGAGAGGCAAGAGTTCAAACTTGGGGATGCCCAAGGCACCCCAAGTAAATATTTCAAGGATACTAAAGCATCTAAGCTTGGGGATGCCCCGGTTGGCATCCCATCTTTCTTCTTCAACAATTATCGATATACCTCGGTTTTTGTTTTGTTCACATGATATGCGTCTTTTAAATTTATTTCTCTTTTCTTTTCCTTTATGCTCCATGCTAGTGTGAGATATCCCTTCATTGATTTAAATAATGCTCTTTGTGCTTCACTTAAATCTTTTGAGTATGTTTTTATAAAATGCTCTTTGTGCTTTACTTAAATCTTTTGAGTACGGCTTTATAGAATGCTTCGTGTGCTTCACTTATATATTTTGAGCTTGGATGTTAGTAAATATATATTAATTGCAGAATGCTCCATGAAATTCACTTATATCTTTTGTAGTATGAATAAGACTATCATCAGAATTGGGCTTGGAAGAGTATCATTATAATATCATGCCTAGCTAAAAAGGCATTAAAGAAAAGCGCTTGTTGGGAGACAACCCAATATTTATCCTTACTATTTTTGTGTGTTCACATGATTAAGCTACTGTAGTGATGTAGGGCGGAACCCTATACGACCGATCTTTCACGAAAGGAGCGGATCCCAACTAAGAACACGAAGAACACGAGGGAAAACACGAGAGAATCACTCAAACCAACAAGAACAATCACACATGTGCTAGATCCTCGAAACACGCGAGGAGATACAAGATCCATGATCAACAAAGGACGATACAAAGGTAACCGGTTCTTCTCCATGAGGAGGTCTTGATGGGGCCACCCAAGAGGGGGTCTTGAATCCAACGTGGATCTTCTCCGAAGAGGGGCCGCGGTCTCTCTCAAGGAGTAGATCCGTATGGATGAGAGGCTCTATCTCACAAATGAGATGTCACAACGCTAACCCTAGAAAGAGGGAGGAGGAGGAGTATATATAATCTAGGTGGGCAAAGGGGTACATGGGTCTCGGGCCCTTACACTGTGCGCAGACAGGGGAGGTCGGATGTCCGGGCGTCGGGTCGGATGTTCGGGCCTTCACGAGGTACCGGATCTCCAGGTGGTCGATGCTGGCCTTGATGCTCTCTGGATAGGTAGGGTTAGGATGTCCAAGCGATGGGCCGGATGTCCGGGAGCTCGGGACAGGCCGGATGTCCGGGCCTTTGGCCAGATGTCCGGGCTGAAGGGCCAGGTCTTATGTTCTTTGGATGGGCTTGTCCGGATGTCCGGGGAGAAGGCCGGAGGCCGGATGTCTGGGCTGGTCGCCGGATGTCCGGGCCCTGTAGACTTGGCCGCTGGCTCCTTGCTGCTGGTGACACTTCCAGGGGCTGGATGTCCGGGGTCGTGGCCGGATGTCCGGGTCCTGGGAGTTGTTCTTGATTCCTTCCGTTGGTTCTCCTCATCCATGAACTTGATGACTTGTCCGTCTTGACGTGCATCTTCGGGAGGGTCCTCTTGGTACCTAATCATGCACAACATTTCGTACTTAGGTAGTAGCCGTGTCTCGAGTGTATCATATGTGATATCACTAAGGAAGGAAGTCACCTCGGTCTCGAGAGCTTTAGCTCGTGCTCGTGTCATAGGTCCTCTTGGCTCTTGATGAGATGATGGTAGGTCCATGGGGATGACCGTAGGATGCTCCTCATCATGTAGTAATCATGTTTTATAGATTTTGTTCCAATAAGGTGCCAAGTAAGACCTTTGGGATGGCTTACGGTGATAGTTGATTTGATCTTGCTGAAAAACAGAAAATTTTGCCCCCAGTAAAACAATTTTCATTTTTAATAGAAGCGCGATAAAATACTGATTCTTTTTGCACAAGATTAATACACAAATTGCATATGCTGCTTAAATTTTTCGGAATTTTTGGAGTAGCAGAAGTATGGTTGTTGTTGAGATCATTACAGACTATTCTATTTCTGGCAGATTCTGTTTTCAATGCATAGTTTGCTTGTTTTCTAGTTTCTATGGCTTATATTGCTCAATATAAATTCTAGAAATGATATGGTACAATAGGCATTGTGTGAGAACAATTATGAATCTTGTCTTTGATAGTACCAAAGTGAATGATTTGCTCTTTATCATACTAACCCATCTCACGAAGTTCCGTTAAGTTTTGTGTGATTGAAGTTTTCAAGTTTTGGGTGAGATATCGATACGAGGAGAATAAGGAGTGGAAAGACCCTAAGCTTGGGGATGCCCAAGGCACCCCAAGATAATATTCAAGGAAGACTCAAGCGCCTAAGCTTGGGGATGCCCCGGAAGGCATCCCCTCTTTCGTCTTCAAAACCATCGGTATACCTTACTCGGAGCTATATTTTCATTTGACACATGATATGTGTTTTGCCTGGAGCGTATTTTCATTTTACTTGTTGTTTTAATAAAATCATTGGATCTGAAATCTGGAATGAGAGAGAGTCCTCCCATGGCTAGTTAATTATTTGACTACTCATTGTTCTTCACTTATATCTTTTTGGAGTAGTTTGTCATTTACTCACGTGCTTCACTTATATCCTATGAGTAAATGATTGAATGAATTGAATATCATAGATCTGAAATTATATATGCTTCATATGCTTATCCCATGGGGAGTAATGACTTCACTTATAAGGAGTATAGGTGGTAAAATTTATTTAAAGTTAGCAAACTCAACATTGGTCACTTGAACAATTCATGAAAGAATATTGAAGGAAGAGAGATTTCACATATAAATATACTATCTTGGACATATTCTATGATTGTGAGCCCCATTAATTATTTCCAAACTTGAGCAAATTGGTTGAAGTTGGACAAGGAAGACAACGTAATGAGTTATGTTTGGGTATATTTGCATAGAAGTTATATTGTTATGGATCCTCTAACATGTGGTGCTTGCTTAAGATCTTTTGCTAGCCAAAATTTTGTACTAAGTAGAGATACTACTTGTGCATCCAAAACCCTTAAACCCCGTTTCATGCCATGAGTGTCCACCTAGATTGAATAAGATCCTTCAAGTAAGTTGTCATCGGTGCAAAAAGCAATAAAAATTGCTCCTAAATATGTGTCATCGGTGCAAAAAGCAATAAAAATTGCTCCTAAACTTTAACATGTGAGTAGCTTGTTACTTGATCATGAGAAGTTTTATGAGATGATCTATTGTTTATGTTAAAGAATAATGCTAGAAAAAGTGTTTGGAACTATTATTGATCAAACTTGTGCACTTGCTAGCATTCACACTTCATAAATTATTTCTTTTATCATTTACCTACTCGAGGACGAGCAGGAATTAAGCTTGGGGATGCTGATACGTCTCCGACGTATCTATAATTTATGAAGAATTCATGCCATGTTTACAACAATTCTATATGATTTTGGTATGATTTGATTAGAACTAACCCGGACTAACACTGTTTTCAGCACAAGTACCGTGGTGTCATTTTTTGTGCAGACATAAAAGTTCTCGGAACGAGCTGAAAATTTACGGAGAATATTTTTGGAAAATATAAAAAATACTAGAATGAAAGATATCGGAGAGGAGTCCCGAGGCAACCACAAGTGTGCCCCCCTAGGGCGCGCCCCCTGCCTTGTCATCACCTTGCGGGCCCCCTTGACTTGTCCCGGATGCCAACACCTCCTATAAATCCCAAAAACCTTAGAAATAAACCTAGATCGGGAGTTCCGCTGCCGCAAGACTCTGTAGCCACAAAAAATCAATCTAGGCCCTCTCCGGCACCCTGCCGGAGGGGGACATCATCATCAGAGGCCATGGAGGAGGATCCCGGAGGGGGCCATCATCGCCATGGAGGCCAAGAACCAGAGGGAGAACCTCTCCCCATCTAGGGGGGAAGGCCATGGAGCAGGAAGCACAAGGGGGAGACTCTCTCCCCGTCTCTCTCGGTGGCGCCGGAGTGCCGGGGGAACCATCGCCGTGGTGATCGTCTTCATCAACATCACCATCTTCATCACCTTCCTCATCTTTTTTAAGCGGTCCACTCTCCCGCACCCCGCTGTAATCTCAGACGTCTCCAACGTATTTATAATTTTTTTATTGTTCCATGCTATTATATTATCTGTTCTGGATGTTTTATATGTACTAATACACTATTTTATATTATTTTGGGGACTAACCTATTAACCTAGAACCCAATGCCAGTTTCTGTGTTTTCCTTGTCTTAGAGTTTCGCAGAAAAGGAATACCAAACCGAGTCCAAACGGAATGAAACCTTCGCGATGATTTTTCTTGGACCAGAAGACAACCAGGAGACTTGGAGATGAAGTCGGAGGAGCCACGAGGCGGCCACAAGGACGGAGGCGCACCCAGGGGGCAGGGCATGTCCCCCACCCTTGTGGGCCCTCTTGAGCCTCCTGACCTAATTCGTTCGCCTATATATTCCCCTATATCCCCAAACCACCAGAGGCATCCACGAAAACACTTTTCCACCGCCGCAACCTTCTGTACCCATGAGATCCCATCTAGGGACCTTTTTTGGCACTCTACCGGAGGGGGATTCGATCACGGAGGGCTTCTACATCAACCCCATTGCCCTTCCGATGCAGCGTGAGTAGTTTACCACAGACCTACGGGTCCATAGCTAGTAGCTAGACTACTTCTTCTCTCTCTTTGATTCTCAATACCATGTTCTCCTCGATGTTCTGGGAGATCTATTCGATGTAATACTTTTTTGTGGTGTGTTTGCCGAGATCCGATGAATTGTGGATTTGTGATCATCTTATCTATGAATATTATTTGAATCTTCTCTGAATTCTTTTATGCATGATTTGATATCTTTGTAATTCTCTTCGGACTATCGATTTGGTTTGGCCAACTAGATTGGTTTTTCTTGCAAGGGGAGAAGTGCTTAGCTTTGGGTTCAATCTTGCAGTGGCCTTTCCCTCTGACAGTAGGGGTAGCAAGGCACGTATTGTACTGTTGCCATCTTGGGTAAAAAGATGGGGTTTTCATCATATTTCTTGAGTTAATTCCTCTACATCATGTCATCTTACTTAATGCGTTACTCCATTCTTTATGAACTTAATACTCTAGATGCATGCTGGATAGCGGTCGATGTGTGGAGTAATAGTAGTAGATGCAGAATCATTTCGCTCTACTTGACACGGACGTGATGCCTATATTCATGATCATTGCCTTAGATATCGTCATAACATTGCGCTTTTCTATCAATTGCTCGGCAGTAATTTGTTCACCCACCGTATTATTTGATTTCTTGAGAGAAGCATCTAGTGAAACCTATGGCCCCCGGGTCTATTTTCCATCATATAAGTTTCCGATCTACTATGTTTGCTATCTTTTACTTTCCGATCTATAAACCAAAAATACCAAAAATATTTACTTTATCATTTATCTATCTCTATCAGATCTCACTTTTGCAAGTAACCGTGAAGGGATTGACAACCCCTTTATCGCGTTGGGTGCAAGTTGTTTGATTGTTTGTGCAGGTATTCGGTGATTTGTGCGTTGTGTCCTACTGGATTGATACCTTAGTACTCAAACTGAGGCAAATACTTATCTCTACTTTCCTGCATCACCCTTTCCTCTTCAAGGGAAAAACCAATGCAAGCTCAAGCAGTAGCAGGAAGAATTTCTGGCACCGTTGCCGGGGAGATCTACGCCAGTCAAGACATACCAAGTACCCATCATAAACTCTCATCTCTTGCATTACATTATTCTCCATTCTCCTCTCGTTTTCCTCTCCCCCACTTCTAAAACGATTTTCAAAAAGATTTGCCTTTTCTTCCCCCCTCTTCCATTCATCTTCTTCGTTTACTTTTTGTGTGATTGTGTGTTGGATTGCTTGCTTTGTCAGGATGGCTCAAGAGAATACCAAATTGTGTGACTTTTCCAACACCAATAATAATGATTTTATTAGTACCCGATTGCTCCCACCGCTAGTGCGGAATCTCGTGAGATTAATGCCGCTTTGCTGAATCTTGTTATGAAAGATCAATTTTCTAGCCTTCCTAGTGAAGATGTCGCATCCCATCTAAACAATTTCATTGATTTGTGTGATATGCAAAAGAAAAAAGATGTGGATAATTATATCGTTAAATTGAAGCTATTTCCCTTCTCACTATGAGATCGTGTTAAAACTTGGTTTTCATCTTTGCCTAAAAATAGTATTGATTCATGGAATAAGTGCAAAGATGCTTTTATTTCCAAGTATTTTCCTCCCGCTAAGATCATCTCCCTTAGGAACGAGATTATTAATTTTAAGCAACTTGATCATGAACATGTTGCACAATCTTGGGAGAGGATGAAATTGACAATACCAAATTGCCCTACTCATGGTTTGAATTTGTGGATGATTATACAAAAAATTTATGCCGGATTGAATTTTGCCTCTAGAAATCTTTTAGATTCGGCCGCGGGAGGTACTTTTATGGAAATTGCTTTAAGAGAAGCTACTAAACTCCTAGATAATATTATGGTTAATTATTCTCAATGGCATACCGAAAGATCTTCCACTAGTAAAAAAGTGCATGCAATTGAAGAGATTAATGTTTTGAGTGGAAAGATGGATGAGCTTATGAAATTATTTGCTAGCAAGAGTGCTTCTATGGATCCTAATGATATGACTTTGTCTACTTTGATTGAAAATAATAATGAATCTATGGATGTGAATTTTGTTGGTAGGAACAATTTTGGTAATAATGTGTATAGAGGTAATTTTAATCCTAGGCCGTTTCCTAGTAATTCCTCTAATAATTATGGTAATTCCTACAACAATTCTTATGGAAATTATAATAAGATTCCCTCTGATTTTTAGAATAGTGTTAAATAATTTATGAGTTCGCAAAAGAATTTCAGCGCTTTGATTGAAGAAATTTTGCTTAAGATTGACGATTTGGCTAGGAACATGGATAAAATTGTTGGGGAACGTAGTAATAATTCAAAATTTTCCTACGTGTCACCAAGATCAATCTAGGAGATGCTAGCAACGAGAGAGAGGGAGTGCATCTTCACACCCTTGAAGATCGCTAAGCGGAAGCGTTACAAGAACGCGGTTGATGGAGTCGTACTCGCGGCGATTCAAATCGCGGAAGATCCGATCTAGCGCCGAACGGACGGCGCCTCCGCGTTCAACACACGTACAGCCCGGGTACGTCTCCTCCTTCTTGATCCAGCAACGAGAGAGGAGAAGTTGAGGGAGAACTCCAGCAGCACGACGGCATGGTGGCAATGGAGCTCGTGGTTCTCCGGCAGAGCTTCGCTAAGCACTACGGAGTCGGAGGAGGAGAGGGCTGCGCCAGGCAAGGGGTGCGCCTGGCCTCTCTCTCCCTCACTAGATATAGGGGGAAGGGGGTGGAGGAGGCGCCCTAGGGTTCCCTAGGGGAGGGGCGGTGGCCACAGGGGAAACCCTAGATGGGTTTAGGCGCCCCCACCCCTGGGAAACTTGCCCCCCAAGCCGGGAGGGTGGCTGCCCTAGGGGAGGCGCCCCCACCTCTCCACGTTACATGAGAGGGGTTGGGAGGGGCGCACAGCCCCTTAGTGGGCTGGTGTGCCCCCACCCCTTGGCCCATAAGGCCCCCCAACGCTTGCCGGGGCCTCCGAAACACCTTTCGGTCACGCTGGTCGTCACCCGGTACTCCCAGAACAATTCCGGACTCCAATACCCTTCGTCCAATATATCGATCTTCACCTCCGAACCACTCCGGAGTTCCTCGTCACGTCCGGGATCTCATCCGGGACTCCGAACAACCTTCGGTAACCACATACTATTTCCCATAACAACTCTAGCGTCACCGAACCTTAAGTGTGTAGACCCTACGGGTTCGGGAACCATGCAGACATGACCGAGACACCTCTCCGGCCAATAACCAATAGCGGGATCTGGATACCCATATTGGCTCCCACATGTTCCACGATGATCTCATCGGATGAACCACGATGTCGGGGATTCAATCAATCCCGTATACAATTCCCTTTGTCTATCGGTATGTTACTTGCCCGAGATTCGATCGTCGGTATCCCAATACCTCGTTCAATCTCGTTACCGGCAAGTCTCTTTACTCGTTCCGTAACGCATGATCCCGTGGCTAACTCATTAGTCACATTGAGCTCATTATGATGATGCATTACCGAGTGGGCCCAGAGATACCTCTCCGTCATACGGAGTGACAAATCCCAGTCTCGATTCGTGCCAACCCAACAGACACTTTCGGAGATACCTGTAGTGCACCTTTATAGCCACCCAGTTACGTTGTGACGTTTGGTACACCCAAAGCATTCCTACGGTATCCGGGAGTTGCACAATCTCATGGTCTAAGGAAATGATACTTGACATTAGAAAAGCTCTTAGCAAACGAACTACACGATCTTGTGCTATGCTTAGGATTGGGTCTTGTCCATCACATCATTCTCCTAATGATGTGATCCCGTTATCAATGACATCCAATGTCCATGGTCAGGAAACCATAACCATCTATTGATCAACGAGCTAGTCAACTAGAGGCTTACTAGGGACATGTTGTGGTCTATGTATTCACACATGTATTACGGTTTCCAGTTAATACAATTATAGCATGAACAATAGACAATTATCATGAACAAGGAAATACAATAATAACCATTTTATTATTGCCTCTAGGGCATATTTCCAACAGTCTCCCACTTGCACTAGAGTCAATAATCTAGTTCACATCACTATGTGATTGTAATGAATCCAACACCCATGGGGTTTGTTCATATCTCGCTTGTGAGAGAGGTTATTAGTCAACGGGTCTGAACCTTTCAGATCCGTGTGTGCTTTACAAATCTCTATGTCATCTTGTAGATGCAGCTACCACGCGCTACTTGGAGCTATTCCAAATAACTGCTCTACTATACGAATCCGGTTTACTACTCAGAGTCATCCGGATTAGTGTCAAAGTTTGCATCGACGTAACCCTTTACGACGAACTCTTTTACCACCTCCATAATCGAGAAAATTCCTTAGTCCACTAGTTACTAAGGATAAGTTCGACCGCTGTCATGTGATCCATTCCTGGATCACTCTTGTACCCCTTGACTAACTCATGGCAAGGCACACTTCAGGTGCGGTACACAGCATAGCATACTGTAGAGCCTACGTCTAAAGCATAGGGGACGACCTTCGTCCTTTCTCTCTCTTCTGCCGTGGTCAGGTCTTGAGTCTTACTCAATACTCACACCTTGTAACACAGCCAAGAACTCCTTCTTTGCTGATCTATTTTGAACTCCTTCAAAATCTTGTCACGGTATGTATTCATTTGAAAGTACTATTAAGCGTTTTTGATCTATCCTTATAGATCTTGATGCTCAATGTTCAAGTAGCTTAATCCAGGTTTTCCATTGAAAAACACTTTTCAAATAACCCTGTATGCTTTCCAGAAATTCTACATCATTTCTGATCAACAATATGTTAACAACATATACTCATCAAAAATTCTATAGTGCTCCCACTCACTTCTTTGGAAATACAAGTTTCTCATAAACTTTGTATAAACCCAAAATCTTTGATCATCTCATCAAAGCGTACATTCCAACTCCGAGATGCTTACTCCAGTCCTTAGAAGGATTGCTGGAGCTTTGCATACTTGTTAGCATCTTTCAGGATTGACAAAACCTTCTGGTTGTATCACATACAACCTTTCCTCAAGAAAATCGTCGAGGAAACAATGTTTTGACATCCTATCTGCAAGATTTCATAAATAATGCAGTAACTGCTAATATAATTCCAACAGACTCTTAGCATCGCTACGAGTGAGAAAGTCTCATCGTAGTCAACTCCTTGAACTTGTCGGAAAACATCTTAACGACAAGTCGAGCTTTCTTAATGGTGACACTTACCATCATTGTCCGTCTTCCTTTTAAAATCCATCTGCACCCAACAGCCTTACGACCATCAAGTAGTTCTTCCAAAGTCTATACTTTGTTTTTATACATGGATCCTCTCTCGGATTTTATGGCCTCGAGCCATTCGTCGGAATCTGGGCCCACCATCGCTTCTCCATAGCTCGTAGGTTCATTGTTGTCTAGCAACATGACTTCCAAGACAGGATTACGTACCACTCTGAAGTAGTACGCATCCTTGTCGACCTACGAGGTTTGGTAGTGACTTGATCCGAAGTTTCATGATCACTATCATAAGCTTCCACTTCAATTGGTGTAGGTGCCACAGGAACAACTTCCTGTGCCCTGCTACACACTAGTTGAAGTGACGGTTCAATAACCTCATCAAGTCTCCACCATCCTCCCACTCAATTCTTTCGAGAGAAACTTTTCCTCGAGAAAGGACCCGTTTCTAGAAACAATCACTTTTGCTTCCGGATCTGAAATAGGAGGTATACCCAACTGTTTTGGGTATTCTATGAAGATGCATTTATCCGCTTTGGGTTCGAGCTTATCAGCCTGAAACTTTTTCACATAAGCGTCGCAGCCCCAAACTTTTAAGAAACGACAGCTTAGGTTTCTCTAAACCATAGTTCATACGGTGTCGTCTCAACGGAATTGCGTGGTGCCCTATTTAAAGTGAATGCGGTTGTCTCTAATGCCTAACCCATAAACGATAGTGGTAATTCGATAAGAGACATCATGGTATGCACCATATCCAATAGGGTGCAGTTATGATGTTCGGACACACCATCACACTATGGTGTTCCAGGCGGTATTAGTTGTGAAACAATTTCCACAATGTCTTAATTGTGTGCCAAACTCGTAACTCAGATATTCATCTCTATGATCATATCATAGACATTTTATCCTCTTGTCACGACGATCTTCAACTTCACTCTGAAATTACTTGAACCTTTCAATAATTCAGACTTGTGTTTCATCAAGTAAATATACTCAGCATCTACTCAAATCATCTGTGAAGTAAGAACATAACGATATCCACTGCGTGCCTCAGCACTCATTGGACTGCACACATCAAAATGTATTACTTCCAACAAGTTGCTTTCTTGTTCCATCTTACTGAAAACGAGGCCTTTCAGTCATCTTGCCCATGTGGTATGATTTGCATGTCTCAAGTGATTCAAAATCAAGTGAGTCCAAACGATCCATCTGTATGGAGTTTCTTCATGCATATATACCAATAGACATGGTTCGCATGTCTCAATCTTTTCAAAAACGAGTGAGTCCAAAGATCCATCAACATGGAGCTTCTTCATGCGTTTTATACCAATATGACTCAAATGGCAGTGCCACAAGTATGTGGTACTATCATTACTATCTTATATCTTTTGGCATGAACATGTGTATCACTACGATCGAGATTCAATAAACCATTCATTTTAGGTGCAAGACCATTGAAGGTATTATTCAAATAAACAGAGTAACCATTATTCTCCTTAAATGAATAACCGTATTGCGATAAACATAATCCAATCATGTCTATGCTCAACGCAAACACCAAATAACAATTATTTAGGTTTAATACCAATCCCGATGGTAGAGGGAGCATACGATGTTTGATTACATCAACCTTGGAAACACTTCCAACACATATCGTCATCTCACCTTTAGCTAGTCTCCGTTTATTCCGTAGCCTTTTATTTCGAGTTACCAACACTTAGCAACCGAACCGGTATCTAATACCCTGGTGCTACTAGGAGTACTAGTAAAGTACACATTAATATAATGTATATCCAATATACTTCTGTCGACCTTGCCTGCCTTCTCATCTACCAAGTATCTAGGGTAGTTCTGCTTCAGTGACCGTTCCCCTCATTACAGAAGCACTTAGTCTCGGGTTTGGGTTCAACCTTGGGTTTCTTCACTAGAGCAGCAACTGATTTGCCGTTTCATGAAGTATCCCTTCTTTCCCTTGCCCTTCTTGAAACTAGTGGTTTTACTAACCATCAACAATTGATGCTCCTACTTGATTTCTACTTTCGCGGTGTCAAACATCGCGAGTTGCTCAAGGATCATCATGTCTATCCCTGATATGTTATAGTTCATCACGAAGCTCTAATAGCTTGGTGGCAGTGACTATGGAGAACCATCACTATCTCATCTGGAAGATTAACTCCCACTCGATTCAAGCGATTGTAGTACTCAGACAATCTGAGCACATGCTCAACGATTGAGCTTTTCTCCCTTAGTTTGCAGGCTTAAGAAACTTGTCAGAGGTCTCATACCTCTTGACGTGGGCACTAGTCTGAAATCCCAATTTCAGTCTTTGGAACATCTCATATGTTCTGCGATGTTTCAAAAACGTCTTTGGCGCCTCAATTCTAAACCGTTAGCATTACGCACTGAACTATCACGTAGTCATCAAAACGTGTGTGTCAGATGTTCGCAACATCCACAGACGACGCTCGAGGTTCAGCACACCGAGCGGTGCATTAAGGACATAAGCCTTCTGCACAGCAATGAGGATAATCCTCAGTTTACGGACCCAGTCCGCATAATTTCTACTATCAACTTTCAACTAAATTTTCTCTAGGAACATATCTTAAACAGTAGAACTAAAGCGTAAGCTACGACATAATTTACAAAGACCTTCTGACTATGTTCATGATAATTAAGTTCATCTGATTATTTAATGAACTCCCACTTAGATAGACATCCCTCCAGTCATCTAAGTGATACATGATCCGAATCGACTAGACCGTGTCCGATCATCACGTGAGACGGACTAGTCATCAACTGTGAACATCTCCATGTTGATCGTATCTACTATACGACTCATGTTCGACCTTTCGGTCTCTTGTGTTCCGAGGCCATGTCTGTACATGCTAGGCTCGTCAAGTCAACCTAAGTGTTTCGCATGTGTAAATCTGGCTTACACCCGTTGTATGCGAACATTAGAATCTATCACACCCGATCATCACGTGGTGCTTCGAAACAACGAACCTTCGCAACGGTGCACAGTTAGGGGGAACACATCTCTTGAAATTTTAGTGAGGGATCATCTTATTTATGCTACCGTCGTTCTAAGCAAATAAGATGTAAACATGACAAACATCACATGCAAATCATAAAGTGACATGATATGGCCAATATCATCTTGCGCCTTTGATCTCCATCTTCGAGGCGCGGCATGATCACCTTCGTCACCGGCATGACACCATGATCTCCATCATCATGATCTCCATCATCGTGTCTTCATGAAGTTGTCTCGCCAACTATTACTTCTACTACTATGGCTAACGGTTAGCAATAAAGTAAAGTAATTACATGGCGTTTTTCATTGACACGCAGGTCATACAATAAATTAAGACAACTCCTATGGCTCCTGCCGGTTGTCATACTCATCGACATGCAAGTCGTGATTCCTATTACAAGAACATGATCAATCTCATACATCACATATATATAATTCATCACATCCTTTTGGCCATATCACATCACATAGCATACCCTGCAAAAACAAGTTAGACGTCCTCTAATTGTTGTTGCATGTTTTACGTGGCTGCTATGGGTTTCTAGCAGGAACGTTTCTTACCTACGCAAAAGCCACAATGGTGATATGCCAATTGCTATTTACCCTTCATAAGGACCCTCTTCATCGAATCCGATCCGACTAAAGTAGGAGAGACAGACACCCGCTAGCCACCTTATGCATCAAGTGCATGTCCGTCGGTGGAACCTGTCTCACGTAAGAGTACGTGTAAGGTCGGTCCGGGCCGCTTCATCCCACAATGCCGCCGAATCAAGATAAGACTAGTAATGGTAAGCAAATTGAACAAATCATCGCTCACAACTACTTTGTGTTCTACTCGTGCATAGAATCTACGCATAGACCTAGCTCTGATACCACTGTTGGGGAACGTAGTAATAATTCAAAATTTTCCTATGTGTCACCAAGATCAATCTAGGAGATACTAGCAACGAGAGAGAGGGAGTGCATCTTCATACCCTTAAAGATCGCTAAGCGGAAGCGTTACAAGAAGGCGGTTGATGGAGTCGTACTCGCGGCGATTCAAATCGCGGAAGATCCGATCTAGCGCCGAATGGACGGCGCCTTCGCGTTCAACACACGTACAGCCCGGGGACGTCTCCTCCTTCTTGATCCAGCAAGGGGAGAGGAGAAGTTGAGGGAGAACTCCAGCAGCATGACGGCATGGTGGCAATGGAGCTCGTGGTTCTCCGGCAGAGCTTCGCTAAGCACTACGGAGGAGGAGGAGGAGTTGGAGGAGGAGAGGGCTGCGCCAGGCAAGGGGTGCGGCTGCCCTCTCTCTCCCTCACTATATATAGGGGGAAGGGGGTGGAGGATGCGCCCTAGGGTTCCCTAGGGGAGGGGCGGCGGCCACAGGGGAAACCCTAGATGGGTTTGGGCGCCCCCACCCCTGGGAAACTTGCCCCCCAAGCCGGGAGGGGTGGCTGCCCTAGGGGAGGCGCCCCCACCTCTCCACGTTATGTGAGAGGGGTTGGGAGGGGCGCACAGCCCCTTAGTGGGCTGGTGTGCCCCCTCCCCTTGGCCCATAAGGCCCCCCAACGCTTGTCGGGGCCTCCGAAACACCTTTGGGTTACGCTGGTCGTCACCCGGTACTCCCAGAACAATTCCGGACTCCAATACCCTTCGTCCAATATATCGATCTTCACCTCCAGACCACTCCGGAGTTCCTCGTCACATCCAGGATCTCATCCGGGACTCCGAAAAACCTTCGGTAACCACATACTATTTCCCATAACAACTCTAGCGTCACCGAACCTTAAGTGTGTAGACCCTACGGGTTCGGGAACCATGCAGACATGACCGAGACACCTCTCCGGCCAATAACCAATAGCGGGATCTGGATACCCATATTGGCTCCCACATGTTCCACGATGATCTCATCGGATGAACTATGATGTCGGGGATTCAATCAATCCCGTATACAATTCCCTTTGTCTATCGGTATGTTACTTGCCCGAGATTCGATCGTCGGTATCCCAATACCTCGTTCAATCTCATTACCGGCAAGTCTCTTTACTCGTTCCGTAACGCATGATCCCGTGGCTAACTCATTAGTCACACTGAGCTCATTATGATGATGCATTACCGAGTGGGCCCAGAGATACCTCTCCGTCATACGGAGTGACAAATCCCAGTCTCGATTCGTGCCAACCCAACAGACACTTTCGGAGATACCTGTAGTGCACCTTTATAGCCACCCAGTCACGTTGTGACGTTTGGTACACCCAAAGCATTCCTACGGTATCCGGGAGTTGCACAATCTCATGGTCTAAGGAAATGATACTTGACATTAGAAAAGCTCTTAGCAAACGAACTACACGATCTTGTGCTATGCTTAGGATTGGGTCTTGTCCATCACATCATTCTCCTAATGATGTGATCCCGTTAGCAATGACATCCAATGTCCATGGTCAGGAAACCATAACCATCTATTGATCAACGAGCTAGTCGACTAGAGGCTTACTAGGGACATGTTGTGGTCTATGTATTCACACATGTATTACGGTTTCCAGTTAATACAATTATAGCATGAACAATAGACAATTATCATGAACAAGGAAATACAATAATAACCATTTTATTATTGCCTCTAGGGCATATTTCCAGCAAGAATTTCTCTTGATGTTGATTCTTTGAAACTTATAACTATTCCACCCAAGCATGATATTAATGAGTCTCTCAAAGCTATGAGAATTTCCATTGATGAGTGCAAAGAAAGAACCGTGAAGATGCATGCTAAACGAGATTTTTTTTTGACGGTGCATGCTAAACGAGATTGTAAAAACGTGTTCTTCTAGTTTCCGTGAAATTAATGATGAAGATCTTAAAGTGATTGATGTGACTCCTATTAAATCTTTGTTTTCCAATATAAATCTTGATAAAGATGGGACTGGAGATGAGTCAACTTTAGCTAAAAGCCATCCCAATGATTCGGAGTTTTTAGATCTTGATGCAAAAATTGATAAAACTGGGATTGGAGAGGTCAAAACTTTAAGTAGCAATGAACCCACTCTTTTGGATTTCAAGGAATTTAATTATGATAATTGTTTTTTAATATATTGTATTTCCTTGTTGCAATCCATGTTGAATTCTCCTCATGCTTATAATCAAAACAAAGCTTTTACTAAACATGTCGTTGATGCTATGTTGCAATCTTTTGAAGAAAAGCTTGAATTGGAAGTTTCTATCCCTAGAAAACATTATGATGAGTGGGAACCTATTATTAAGATTAAGATTAAATATTACGAGTGACATGCTTTGTGTGATTTGGGTGCTAGTGTTTCCACGATTCCAAAAACTCTATGTGATGTGCTAGGTTTTCATGAATTTGATGATTGTTCTTTAAATTTGCATCTTACAGATTCCACTGTTAAGAAAACTATGGGAAGGATTAATGATGTTCTTATTGTTGCTAATAGGAATTATGTGCCCGTATATTTCATTGGTCTTGATATACATTGCAATCCTACATGTCCTATTATTCTTGGTAGACCTTTCCTTAGAACGATTGGTGCAATTATTGATATGAAAGAAGGAAGCATTAGATTTCAACTTCTGTTAAGGAAGGGCATGGAACACTTTCCAAGAAAGAAAATGAAATTGGCATATGAATCTATTATGAGAGCTACTTATGGATTGCATACCAAAGATGACAATACTTAGATCTATTCGTGTTTTATGCCTAGCTAAGGGTGTTAAACAATAGCGCTTGTTGGGAGGCAACCCAATTTTATTTTTGTTTACTGCTTTTTGCTTTTTGCTTCTGTTTTGCAATAAATAATTCATCTAGCCTCTGGTTATATGTGGTTTTTGTGTTTGAATTAGTGTTTGTGCCAAGTAAGACCTTTGGGATGGCTTACGGTGACAGTTGATTTGATCTTGCTGAAAAACAGAAACTTTTGCGCCCAGGAAAATAATTTTCATTTTTTACAGAAGCGTGCTTTTGATTTGATTCTTTTTGCAGAAGATTAATAAACAAATTTATTAGGTCTTCCTAATTTTCGATGATTCTATGGGTAGTATCGGGGGGGTATGAACCATGGAAAAGTTGGAATAGAGTAGATATTACACCAAAATAAATAAAGAATGAGTTCACAACAGTACCAAAAGTGGTGATTTGTTTTCTTATACTAACGAAGCTTATGAGATTTTCTATTGAGTTTTGTGTTGTGAAGTTTTCAAGTTTTGGGTAAGGCGGAATAAGGAGTGCCAAGAGCCTAAGCTTGGGGATGCCCAAGGCACCCCAAGGTAATATTCAAGGACAACCAAGAGCCTAAGCTTGGGGATGCCCCGGAAGGCATCCCCTCTTTCGTCTTCGTCTATCGGTAACTTTACTTGAGGCTATATTTTTATTCACCACATGATATGTGTTCTGCATGGAGCGGCTTGTATGATTTGAGTCTTTGATTTTTAGTTTGCCACAATCATCCTTGTTGTACACACCTTTTGAGAGGGACACGCATGAATCGTGATTTATTAGAATACTCTATGTGCTTCACTTATATCTTTTGAGCTAGGCAATTTTGCTCTAGTGCTTCACTTATATCTTTTTACAGCACGGTGATGATTTTATTTTATAGAAATTGATGAACTCTCATGCTTCACTTATATTATTTTGAGAGTCTTTAAACAGCATGGTAATTTTCTTTGGTTATAAAATTACTCCTAATATGATAGGCATCCAAGAGGGATATAATAAAAACTTTCATATAAAGTGCAATGAATACTATGAGAAGTTTGATTCCTTATGATTGTTTTGAAATATAAAGACTGTGATATTAGAGTCATGCTAGTGAGTAGTTGTGAATTTGAGAAATACTTGTGTTAAGGTTTGTGATTCCCGTAGCATGCACGTATGGTGAACCGTTATGTGATGAAGTCGGAGCATGATTTATTTATTGATTGTCTTCCTTATGAGTGGCGGTCGGGGACGAGCGATGGTCTTTTCCTACCAATCTATCCCCCTAGGAGCATGCGTGTAGTACTTCGTTTTGATAACTAATAGATTTTTGCAATAAGTATGTGAGTTCTTTATGACAAATGTTGAGTCCATGGATTATACGCACTCTCACCCTTCCACCATTTCTAGCCTCTCTAGTACCGCGCAACTTTCGCCGGTACCATAAACCCACCATATACCTTCCTCAAAACAGCCACCATACCTACCTATTATGGCATTTCCATAGCCATTCCGAGATATATTGCCATTCAACTTTCCACCATTCTGTTTATTATGACACGTTCCATCATTGTCATATTGGTTTGCATGATCATGTAGTTGACATCGTATTTGTGGCAAAGCCACTGTTCATAATTCTTTCATACATGTCACTCTTGATTCATTGCACATCCCGGTACACCGCCGGAGGCATTCATATAGAGTCATATTTTGTTCTAAGTATCAAGTTGTAATTCTTGAGTTGTAAGTAAATAAAAGTGTGATGATATTCATTATTAGAGCATTGTCCCATGTGAGGAAAGGATGATGGAGACTATGATTCCCCCACAAGTTGGGATGAGACTCCGGACGAACAAAAAGAGGCCAAAAAAATGAGAGAAAGCCCAAATAAAAAAATGAGAGAAAATAGAGAAGGGACAATGTTACTATCCTTTTACCACACTTGTGCTTCAAAGTAGCACCATGATCTTCATGATAGAGAGTCTCCTATGTTGTCACTTTCATATACTAGTGGGAATTTTTCATTATAGAACTTGGCTTGTATATTCCAGTGACGGGCTTCCTCAAATTGCCCTAGGTCTTCGTGAGCAAGCGAGTTGGATGCACACCCACTTAGTTTCTTTTTGAGCTTTCATAAACTTATAGCTCTAGTGCATCCGTTGCATGGCAATCCCTATTCACTCACATTGATATCTATTGATGGGCATCTCCATAGCCCGTTGATATGCTTAGTTGATGTGAGACTATCTCCCTCTTTTTTTCTTCTCCACAAACACCTTCTATTCCACCTATAGTGTTATGTCCATGGCTCACGCTCATGTATTGCAT
Organism: Triticum aestivum; assembly: GCF_018294505.1. Lineage (NCBI taxonomy): Eukaryota > Viridiplantae > Streptophyta > Magnoliopsida > Poales > Poaceae > Triticum > Triticum aestivum. The sequence continues at coordinate 181,143,014 of NC_057796.1, forward strand.
GAAAGTTGAAAAGTTTGAGAACATCAAAAGTATGAAACAATTGCTTGGCTTGTCATTGTGGTTGTGCATGATTTAAATATTTTGTGTGATGAAGATGGAGCATAAGCCAGACTATATGATTTTATAGGGATAAGCTTTCTTTGGCCATGTTATTTTGAGAAGACATAATTGCCTTGTTAGTATGCTTGAAGTATTATTGTTTTTATGTCAACATTAAACTTTTGTTTTGAACCTTATGGATCTGAACATTCATGCCACAATAAAGAAAATTACACGGATAAATATGTTAGGTAGCATTCCACATCAAAAATTCTGTTTTTTTATCATTTACCTACTCGAGGACGAGCAGGAATTAAGATTGGGGATTCTTGATACGTACCCAACGTATCTATAATTTTTTATTGTTCCATGCTATTATATTATCTGTTTTGGATGTTTTATATGCATTAATATGCTGTTTTATATTATTTTTGGGACTAACCTATTAACCTAGAGCCCAATGCCAATTTATATTTTTTTCCTTGTTTAATAGTTTCGTAGAAAAAGAATACCAAACGGAATGAAACCTTCGCTATGATTTTTCTTGGACCAGAAGACAACCCGGAGACTTGGAGATGAAGTCGGAGGAGCCACGAGGCGGCCACAAAAACGGAGGGCGCGTCCCCCACCCTTGTGGGCCGCCATGAGCCTCCTGACCTAATTCTTTCACCTATATATTCCCATATATCCCCAAACCACCAGAGGCATCCACGAAAACACTTTTCCACCGCCGCAACCTTCTGTACCCGTGAGATCCCATCTAGGGACCTTTTCCTGCACCCTGCCGGAGAGGGATTCGATCAAAGGGCTTCTATATCAACCCCATTGCCCTTCCGATGAAGCGTGAGTAGTTTACCACAGACCTATGGGTCCATAGCTTGTAGCTAGACTACTTCTTCTCTCTCTCTTTGATTCTCAATACCATATTCTCCTCGATGTTCTTGGAGATCTATCGATGTAATACTTTTTTGCATTGTGTTTGCCGAGATCCGGTGAATTGTGGATTTATGATTATCTCATCTATGAATATTATTTGAGTCTTCTCTGAATTCTTTTAGGCATGATTTGATATCTTTGTAATTCTCTTCGAACTATCGTTTTCGTTTGGCCAACTAGATTGGTTTTTCTTGCAAGGGGAGAAGTGCTGATCTTTGTGTTCAATCTTGCGGTGTCCTTTTCCAGTGACAGTAGGGGCAGAAAGGCATGTATTGTATTGTTGCCATCGAGGATAAAAGATGGGGTTTTCATCATATTGCTTGAGTTAATTCCTCTACATCATGTCATCTTACTTAATGCGTTACTTCGTTTTTTATGAACTTAATACTCTAGATGCATGCTGGATAGCGGTCGATGTGTGGAGTAATAGTAGTAGATGCAGAATCGTTTCGGTCTACTTGACACGGATGTGATGCCTATATTCATGATCATTGCCTTAGATATCGTCATAACTTTGCGCTTTTCTATCAATTGCTCGGCAGTAATTTGTTCACCCATGTATTATTTGCTTTCTTGAGAGAAGCCTCTAGTGAAACCTATGGCCCTGGGGTCTATTTTCCATCATATAAGTTTCTGATCTACTGTTTTTGCTATCTTTTACTTTTCGATCTATAAACCAAAAATACCAAAAATATTTACTTTATCGTTTATCTATCTCTATCAGATCTCACTTTTGCAAGTAACCGTGAAGGGATTGACAACCCCTTTATCGCGTTGGGTGCAAGTTGTTTGATTGTTTGTGTAGGTATCCAGTGATTTGTGCGTTGTCTCCTACTGGATTGATACCTTGGTTCTCAAACTGAGGGAAATACTCTACTTTGCTGCATCACTCTTTCCTCTTCAAGGAAAACCAACGCAAGCTCAAGAAGTAGCAAGTGTATGGGACTTGTACAATCACCATATGAAGATAAGGGAGAAAGGGACGTTTCAGTGCTGTTCAAGAAGTTCTCTCACGTCACTTTTAGCACAAGAGAAGATAGAGTCCGAGTCCCTCACTTTTGGATTCAGATTTGCACTGCACAGACATACCTCACTCAAAATGCCAAGAACTATTTCATACGGACTTCGAATTGGGTGATTCTTTTTTGTTGGAAAGTAGGTTTCGTGCTCTTTCCAACCCAATTGTCTTCACCTTCAAATTCATCTGGAGCGTTGAGTTATCGACGAAACAATCTGTTGCTGCAGCAGAATCCGAGTCAAACTACAAGTCCAAATGTGTTGCATCACCTCCACTTGGGACCATGAGCCTTGTACGGCCTAGGGTTAGTTTTAGGCTGCCTTGGGACATCCTCCCACCTCCTTGGCCGCCACCCATTGCTCCTATATAAGTAGATCCATCTAGTAGCTTTTTCCTTGGGATTTGTTTAGTTAAAAGTTAGCGATTGCAACTTCGTGTACTTTGTTTGTGTCCAATGACCAGACCAAGACAGCTTTCGGATCCCCACCTTTATCCATACTTCATCTATATTCACAATATTTAGATTGGATTATCATATTCTTGCTTGTTCTTCGATTGCGTGTAGGAATAGACCTTCATGGTCAGGCTGATCGTGCTTCCAACATCGTCAGTAACCTCAGGAATTGGTTTAGCGATTCCAAAGGCGCAACGTCGTGCATGTTTGTAGTTGGATCGTCAAGGTCGGTCCACCAAATCGATAGTTATCATCTCATAGAAAGATCGGGACCCTCGCCTCTATCAAGTGGTATCAGAGATCTGAATATTGCGAATATAAATGAAGTATGGATAAAGGTGGGGATCCGAAAGCGGTCTTGGTCTGGTCGTTGGACACAAACGAAGTATACGAAGTTGCAATGGCTAACTTTTAACTAAACAAATCCCAAGGAAAAAGCTACTAGTTGGATCTACTTATATAGGAGCAAGGAGTGGTGGCCAAGAAGGTGGGAGGACATCCCGAGGCAGCCTAAAACTAACCCTAGGTCGTGCAAGGCTCATGGGCCCAAGTGGAGGTGATGCAACACCTTTGGACTTGTAGTTTGACTCGGATTCTGCTACAGCATCAGATTGTTTCATCGATAACTCAACGCTCCGGACGAATTTGAAGGTGAGTCCAATTGGGTTGGAAAGAGCAAGAAATCTACTTTCCAACAAAAAAAGAATCACCCAATTCAAAGTACGTATGAAAGAGTTCTTGGCGTTTTGAGTCACATATGTCTGTGTAGTCCGAATCTGAATTCAAAAAGTGAGAGACTTGGACTCTATCTTCTCTTGTGCTAAAAGTGACGTGAGAGAACTTCTTGAACGGCACCAAAACGTCCCTTTCTCCCTTATATTCATATGAGGATTGTACAAATGTCCCATACACCTGCAATTAGACAACACAAAAGTCTTTGAAGTATTTTTGTCCTGGATGACATAAATAAATTATTGCATAGTTTGCATTAGAAATCACCTCACAAATATACATGTATGCAATATTTTTGGTCGTATCCAAGGTACTCATGTCCTCATCATCCTCCCCTTCTTGAAAAGAAAGCCGTCCTCGGCGTTGCTTAATCAGAAATGTGGCTAACAAAAGAGACAAGGTGTACATGTTGTATATGTATATGTCTATTTCCCTTGGTTTTTGCACATATAACACATGTATACATAAGTAGCTTTCATAGTTCATAAAATATAAAGCCAAAATATTATCACAATAAGTAGAAGGCATGAAAATATTGCAACTCAATTTGCACATATAAGTGAAGCTTTTATTCAGATAAAAGGATTGACAATGTTCATCATTAAACCATCCCAACATTGGTGATTAAACCTTACTTGCATCAAATTAAATGCTACAACATGCTTAAATAAGCAAACATGCAGTAAGTCATTTGACACGGAATCATCACCAAGATTAGATGTTGGGGATATAACTATTGGGTTTAACCCGCTCAGGAGAGGCGGGTTAAGCCCCTGGCGGTTCATCAAGACAAAGCCCATGAAGATGCTTAAGACGGTGGTTCATTACGCAGACTCATCGAGGGCCTGAAGCCCGAAGGCGACTTAAGGCCCAAAGAAGTATAAACCGCAGTATATGTATGACTTGTATTATAAGGCATGTACAGTTAGTCACCGAGCCGGACACGTTATTTATGAGTCGGCTAGGATTCCGTGAGCCATCGGGCGTCGACCCGTGTATATAAAGGGACGACCCGGCGGCGAGTTAGGGCAAGAAACAACAGATCGAAAGCTAGGTCAAGCGTATTCGCTCCCTGGTAATCGAAACATAAGCAATACCACCTCAAACTGGATTAGGCCTTTACCTTCACCGCAAGGGGCCGAACCAGTATAAACTCCTTGTGTCCTTTGTCCCTTTTAACCCCTTTAAGCTAACCCCGTTGCGATGGCTCCACGACTAAGTCCTTCTGCTAGGACATCTGCCGTGACAATTCCACGACAGTTGGCGCCCACCGTGGGCTGGCGCACGGTGGTTTTGAGTTCTTGAAGGGCAGCTTCGAAGGGATCAAGGGAAACGCTGTGGGCCGGATGACCAAGAGTCGCCGCGGCAAGCTCTACATCGACGATGCAGGCTGGGGCCCCGAGGCCGGCTCAATTGAGTACGGGTACTGGGTCCCCTTCGGCGGATTTCATGTTTTCATCGGCAAGATCGGCGAATCGGGCCCTGAGCCGGACGTCTGCACCGACATCATTGAGACGGCTTAGCGTGCGCGACCCGCCCGAGTTCAGCCCGCCGTGAAAAGTGCCTTCGTAGGATTCATCTATGGGGTGGAATCTGAGGATAGATCTGTGTCCGGTGGTGAGACGGTCGTCTACTCTGATGATGAGTCATCCATTGGTGAAACTGAGTCATTGTATAAACTGCAAGACGGCCGGCTTGGGGGCTATTCCGATGGCGACAGTATTCCGGACCCCTATGAGCCGCCTAGTAGGGTTGCGATCTTCACGGCCGATACACAGCCAGTGCAGAATTCTTCGACTGCAGTGGTAATGATTTCCCGGTCAGCAACGGCGACGGTGGCCGGGGCAGGAGGTCCTGCGCGCCCTCCGGCTCAGGTCTTGTCCGACTTATTGGACACTTTGACAACATTGTTAACAGCAGAGGTTAACCCGGCAAATCAAACTCAGCATAACGCGGAAGTTGCAAAGCTGCGGGATGAGATAGCTCAGGCCAGGAAGATCTGGCGGCTGAAGACGCGAGGATGACTACGGAGCGAGCTGCTCTGGATGCTCATGCACAACGGATCCAGGCTGATTCCTTCCGGCTCACGTTGGATCAGAATGCTTCAAATGAAGTCATGAGGAGAAGACACCGGAGTCGTCTGCCTCCGGTTTACGAGGCGAGGAACCTCTTCAACACACCTGGTGCAGGGACTAGTGACCCGCCAGAGGTAAACCGGGTGGTAGCCGTGCCTGGGACTGGAGTGCCGGCTCAACCACGCACGACGGATCCGCCTCGTCCGAGCAATATTCCGCCACAATATGTGTCAACGTCGCCGGGTCATTATTCTAACCCTTTGGATAATATGATCGCTACGGCGTTGTGATTGGCGACTCTCCCGGTTGAAGGCGAGTCTCCAGCTGCGGTTGAAACGCGGAGGGCTAGAGAGCTTCTTCAGACAGCATTGGTGCAGCAGGAGGCTTATTCTTACAGTCGTGAGAGGATCCATTCAACCCCTCGCCCGAGCCGGAGTTATAGCAGGCACATGGACTCCTCGGCGGTATCAAGCAGTGAGCAGCACCGTAACCCGCCTCATGGACATGACCTGGTGCGTGGTGGTCTTAATACTCAGGCCCAGATGGATCAGGATAGAGCACGTCGAGAGGCTGAGCTAGCGGCTCAATATACAACCCATCAACCATCTCCGGCTTATCCAACGACTTCAGCGGAGGCAGCTATGACCTCTAGGACCTCGGGCGTACCATGTTTAGTACCGACTTTGCGGAATGAGCGTTTGCCCAAGGATTTCAAAGGACCTCGTAAGGTGCCTAACTATACAGCCGACTTACCCCCTGAGGCGTGGATTGAAAGTTACGAGATAGCCATGGAGCTGTTGGAGGTCAGCGATGCCGCGTGTGCCAAGTACTTGACCATGATGCTGGATGGGACGGCCTGTACTTGGCTAAAGGGACTGCCTGCCAATTCAATTGGATTGTGGGCCAAGTTGAAGGCCCGGTTCATCCAGAATTTTAAAGATACGTGCAAACAGCCCATGTCGATTGTGGATTTGGATGCCTGTGCCCAAGAAGCGGGCGAAATGACCCATTGGGTGCGCCGGATCAAAGCCATCCTGCACTCATCGAATAACATTAATGCCGGCTCAGCGGTCCTAATGTTGGAGAAAAATTGCCTTTTTTTGCCTCTTAAACAAAAGCTAGAGCGACTCAAGCGCCATTGCAATGACATGGGGGAGCTGATGGCAGCTCTGATTAAATATGCCGACTCTGATAGTACCAAGGACCCCGAGTCTGATGATGAAAAGACGGGGAAGGGAAAGAAGAGTGGCAACACCAAGAGCCAGCATCATAACCCGGAGAGTCAGGGTGGCAATGGTAAGCACAAGGCCGATAAAAATTCAGATTTTGTGGCCAACACCAACACGCAGAATAAGGGTCAGCGTCGTAAGGGAAAGCCACCTCCTTGGGCAGGAGGGTCAGGTATAAATCTTGAACAGGTGATGAATCAGCCTTGCCCAAAGCATGGTACGCGGGAAAGGCCATCCGGTCACCTTTGGAAGGACTGCCACATTATGAAGGAGTTCAAAAATTTTGATTTGTTCCAGAACAATCATGGGCCGGGTGCCGGCTCAGGTTCCGGCTCTCATGGTCCGGGTTACGGTGGTGGCGGTTCTAATTCCGGTTTCCAGGGTCACCCAAGCAATCAAGGCAATCAGAGTGGTCATCATCGACAGTCCGGTCAGGGGAATCAGCAACAACAATCTGGGTATGAAAGTAATCCGAAGCAGTTGAATAGTGGGAAGTACCACGTCTTCGCCACAAGTTTATGCAAGCGAGATCAGAAGCTCCATAAAAGGGTTGTGAACGTCGTTGAGCCAGTAGTTCCCCGTTACTTGCGATGGTCTGAGCAGCCCATTGTGTGGAGTCGTGAGGATCACCCGCCCCGGGTTGATAATCCGGGTCACTTGGCTTTGGTGGTGGCGCCTCAGGTTGGAGGATATAAATTCACTAAGGTACTCATGGATGGAGGTAGCAGCATCAATATCCTTTATTATCGAACTTTCCGTCGCATGGGATTGACTGATAAAAATCTTAAACCGTCGAACACTGTCTTTCACGGTGTGGTGCCTGGTAAGTCGGCATACCCGGTTGGTAAAATAGCTTTGGAGGTTGCTTTTGGAGATGATTATGATTCCAGGTCTGAGACGTTGACCTTTGAAGTGGTGAAGATCAAAAGCCCTTATCATGCTCTGTTTGGATGGTCGGCTTATGATAAGTTTATGGCAAGGCCTTGTTATGTTTACTTGCAGCTAAAGATGCCGGGTCACAAGGGCACTATAACAGTGTATGGGAGTCGCAAGATAGCTTTGGAGTGTGAAGAAGGCGATGCTGCTTATGCTGAGTCTGTCTGCACGACAGAAGAATTGAAGTTTTATAAAGACAATGTTGACCCGGCATATATGACATCTTTGAAAAAGCCAACTATGGAGCATGATCCAGTCTTGAAGTTTAAATCGGCAGATGACACTAAGCTAGTTGATTTCGTTCCTGGTGATTCATCCAAGCAGTTCAGCATCAGTGCTAATCTGGATCCGAAATAGGAAAGCGCGCTCATCGAGTTCATCCGTGAGAACCGGGACATCTTTGCATGGAAGCCTTCTGACATGCCAGGTGTACCGAGGGAACTCGCTAAGCACACTCTTAATATTGATCCAAAGTTTAAACCGGTCAAGCAATTTCTTCATCGTTTCAATGAAGAGAGGCGTAAGGCCATTGGTGAAGAAGTGGCCCGGCTCTTGGCGGCTGGGTTTATCATTGAAGTTTTTCATCCTGAGTGGTTGGCTAACCCAGTGTTAGTACTTAAAAAGAATGGCACTTGGCGTATGTGTGTGGATTACATAGATCTAAACAAGGCTTGTCCGGCTGATCCCTTTGCTCTCCCCCGTATTGATCAAATTATTGATGCTACAGCTGGTTGTGAGCATTTGAGCTTATTGGATGCTTATTCTGGTTATCATCAGATCAAGATGGCAGTCAAGGACCAGGAAAAGACAGCTTTCATTACTTCGTTTGGAGCCTTCTGCTATGTGTCCATGCCTTTTGGGCTCAAGAGTGCCCAAGCGACTTACCAGCGGTGTGTGAAAAATTGTCTTCACGATCAAATGGGCGTAATGTTCATGCCTATGTGGATGACATTGTGGTGAAGTCCAGGAAGAAAGAGACACTGATTGATGATTTGAAGGAGACCTTTGATAATCTCCAGGTTTATAAGATGATGCTTAACCCGGCCAAGTGTGTGTTTGGTGTACCAGCTGGTAAGCTTTTGGGTTTTCTGGTTTCCAACAGAGGCATTAAAGCTAACCCGTAGAAGATCAAGGCCATTACTTCCTTGGCTAAGCCGGCATGTATCAATGATGTTCAATGTCTGGCGGGTCGTATTGCGGCCTTAAGCCGGTTCATAAGCCGGTTGGGCGAGAAGGCTATACCGTTGTACCAGATGATGAAGAAAACAGATCACTTTGTGTGGAGTGATGCTGCTAATCAAGCATTTGAGGACTTAAAGAAACAGTTGGTTGAGCCGCCCGTTCTTGCTGCTCCCGTTGATAAAGAGACTTTGTTATTATACGTGGCTGCTAATGCCCGGGCTGTCAGCATAGCTATTGTGGTGGAACGGAAGGAAGCAGGCAAGGAATATCCAGTTCAACGATCGGTTTACTACATCAGTGAAGTGCTTATTGAATCCAAGCAGAGGTATCCGCACTGGCAGAAGCTGGTATATGGGGTGTTCATGGCTAGTCGAAAACTCAAGCAATATTTTTTGGGTCATCCCATCATTGTGGTTAGTTCTGCTCCTTTAGGGGATATTATTCAAAACAGAGAAGTCACGGGTAGGGTAGCCAAGTGTGCCATTGAGCTTGGACCTCATGGTTTAAAGTATATGCCTCGCACGGCCATCAAATCCCAAGCACTTGTGGATTTCATCAATGACTGGACAGAGCTACAGATGCTTGAGGAGAAGCCAGATAACACATGTTGGACTATTCACTTTGATGGGTCCAGGCAATTGGAGGGCTCGGGGGCTGGAGTTGTATTGAATTCCCCACGAGGTGATAAATTATGTTATGTCTTAAGGTTGATGTTCCCTTGTACTAACAATGCAGCTGAGTATGAAGCCTTACTCCATGGTCTTCCGATGGCTAAGGAGATGAATTTAAGACGGGTGAGATGTTTCGGCGACTTAGATTTGGTGGCTCGGCAAGTTTCACGCACTTGGGATTCTAAGGATCCACTCGTTGCGGCTTATCGTCGTGAGGTTGATGCTATTGCGGGTCACTTCAAGGGTTATCAAGTTGAGCATGTCGATCGCAGGAAAAATGAGGCGGCGGATGCTTTAAGCCGGTTAGGATCCCAGCATAAGCCAGTGCCACCTAACATTTTCTTGGATATTCTGCATAACCCCTCAGTCAAGTTGCCTACAGAGGAAGATCTTGCTATTCCTAACCCGGAGGCACAATTGGTGGTGGCCCTTCATGCTATTCCTGATTGGAAAGTTCCTTATTTGGCTTATATGACCCGGGGCGAGTTACCTGAAGATGAAACTTTAGCCAGGCAGATAACCCGGCGGTCTAAGTCGATGACAATTGTCAATGGAGAGTTGCACCATTGCGGTGTTATGGGGGCGTTTCAACATTGCGTTTTCCCAGAGGAGTGCCGTGAGATTCTACATGAGATTCATGAAGGAGATTGTGGCCATCATGCCGGCTCTAAGTCTCTTGTGGCTAAGGCTTTTCGTCATGGATTTTATTGGCTGACGGCTCACGCTGATGCTGAGGATCTAGTCAGTAAATGTGATGGTTGTCAGAAATTTTCACGACGAGCTCATGTGCCGGCTCAAGAATTGAGCATGATTCCAATTACTTAGCCGTTTGCAATCTGGGGGCTTGATATGGTTAGGCCTTTCAAAAGATCCAAGGACAAAAAGACACACCTCCTGGTGGCAGTTGACAAATTTACAAAGTGGGTTGAAGCAGAGCCAGTCAGTAAATGTGTTGCAGCAATGGTGGTTCAATTCATAAAAAAAGGTGATTTTTCGTTTTGGCTTTCCCCACAGTATTATAACTGATAATGGCACTAATCTATCCAAGGGTGCTATGAAAGAATTTTGTCAACGTGAGCATATCCGGCTTGATGTGTCATCAGTGGCTCACCCCCAGTCTAATGGTCAAGCCGAGAGAGCCAATCAAGAGATCCTGAGAGGCATCAAGCCCCTGCTTATGGTTCCTTTGCAGGGGATGCCGAGTTGTTGGGTGGAGGAGTTACCCTCAGTGATGTGGAGTATCAATACTACCCCCAATAGATCTACGGGTTACACGCCTTTCTTCATGGTTTACGGAGTTGAGGCGGTTCTCCCTAGTGACACCCGTCATGACTCGCCCCGGGTGGCGGCTTATGTTGAAGCTGACAATGAAAAAGCACGTCAGGATGCACTTGACCTGTTAGATGAGGAGCGTGACCTTGCGGTGGCTCGTTCGGTGATTTACCAACAAGATCTGCGTCGTTATCACAGCCGTCGGGTTAAGACCAGGACCTTTCAAGAAGGTGACTTGGTGCTCCGGTTTATTCAGGATCAGACTGATATGCATAAACTATCCCCACCTTGGGAAGGGCCTTTTGTGGTCAGCAAGAATCTGAACAACGGGTCATATTATCTTGTCGATGTTCGAGACCACAAGGACTCACGCACATCAGAGGAGGAGAACTGTCGGCCGTGGAATATTGCTCATCTTCGGCCTTACTACACTTGAGCCACCGGCTCTTACAATGTACATAACTTGACAATGTATATATTATGATGATTATAATAAAGATGGCACCCCTGCTACTACAGGGCCTCTGTTCGTTTCATCTCAAAGAATAAAGAGTCTTTTTCACTACAAATGGACATTTGGGGGCTTCCTGCTCATTGAGCATAGCTGTGAATATCCCTCTTGATCCGGTGCAACGCCACATCTTCAGATGGTCATTTGGGGGCTTCCTGCTCATTGAGCATAGCTGTGAATATCCCTCTTGATCGGCTCAATGCCACAGGTCACTTGGGGACTTCTTGCTCATTGAGCATAGCTGTTAATATCCCTCTTGATCGGCTCAATGCCACAAGCCATTTGGCGGCTTCCTGCTCATTGAGCACAGCTTTGAATATCCCTCTTGGTCCGGCTTATATGCCCTAAAGCGCGTGGCGGCTTCCTATTCAAACATAGGTGTATTCACCAAAGAGAACATAGCGTTACTACCCTCGTGAACTGGCTTGGAACACCAGGTGTATTCACCAAAACCTTCCGGGTTATCATACTTTGTAGAATCTGCCACTCCGCCTGGGTAACCCCAGAATTACAAGCCCAACTATTGACAGTCAATCTTCTATAGACCCTGAACTTGTCAACGTTAAACCGGTGGTCATGTGAGGCCGGATTCACAAAGTGTAAAAGGTTAACTCAGTGGCTTGGTGGCCCATGAAAGCCTTGGAGCTTTAGGCTTGGCGGCCTATGAAAGCCTCGTTTTCTCGATTTTGATTTGTTATCTTTTTCTAAGCATTTTTGAGATTCATGTATTTAAGTTGTATTAACATATGGCTTGAGACAATCCAGGCCATGTAGCCTTCATCTCTATGGCTCATATTTTGAGCATATCCGGAGTTTATTAACCCGACCTGGCTCTAAGACTATAAGTCGCCAGGGTATGAGGATTTTTTGCTGGGAAGCGTTATGCTCTAAGTTTGGGATATCACCCCTTGCTGCATATAGCTTATTAAGCCGGTGGTATCTGTCAACTTGCACAGAGCTTGGTACGCTCAATCTTTTGGATTTTCACCCTTATTCTGTTGGTAAGCCGGTGGTGTATCACAGGTATGATATTTTTATTAAAGGTCATGATTCAACCGACCCTGGTTATGGATTATCTTTAACCACCAGTGGTTCTTTATAAGGTATTATGACCTGTCCTACGGTAAACCGCCAGGATCCTTGTCATGTGTCTGTGCAGGTACAATAACTAATCTGGTGCACAAAGTCAATGTAATCATAAACACAAGTGGCAGATCTTCAACTTGACAGATCAGTAGTATCATACAAAACAAAACATGCACGATGGCATGGCAGATCAAGAGTGTCACTAAGCCTATTACAAAGGCATCTGATGCCCCACAGGAATAATTGTCTTAGCAGTTTCGCAGAAAGAAGATGATAAGCCGGCCCAGGGCTTATGACTCTTGACCTTGTTGAGTTGAAGGTTGCGGCTCGTCCAGCACTGGTTCATCTGCCTCCTCTTCACCCAATGGCTGGAAGTCAGTGGTCGACCAGTCGATCCCAGTTAAAGCTCTGAATACAACTTCATTACTTATAAGTGTGGATGGGTCAACGTCAGGGGCATAAGTGTGCTTACGGATCAGACGAGTCAGGTCTGAAGCATCATGAGTCGGCGCCTTCACCTTCTTATTGTTGGCATCATAAACCGGTTGGTAATGTGTAAGATCAGTATCTTCAACCAGTTTGCTAGCCAAAGAACGCATTTCTCTTGTAAGGGCGGCGAAGTCATCTGCAGTGAAGGGTGACCCATCCTCTTTTATGCTTGGAAAGCCGTTTGCTAGGTCGGCCGGGTCAAGATCAACTAGCCACGCTTTGGCCCGGGTTAGTGCGGTAAGGGCACCGGCTCTTGCAGCTGATTTCTTCAACTCTTCAATCCGTGCAGGCAGCATAGATAGTTTATCCAACGTATCCTTGATAAGGGTTGGAGCCGGTTTGTTGTGAGTAGTTGTGCAGATAACCCGCTGTGCGCCAGTATATAGCTGTTCTATGAGCGTATAAGCAGCTTTAAGTTTTTCCGCATGTCTGAGCCAAGATGGGTAACCCGGGATCCTGTATCAATTAAGGACGTTTGTAAGCCAGGAGCACATTGGATAACATATGTTCAAAGATTAAGAGGAAGCTATCTTACCAAAAACAGCAGTGGTCATGGCATTGATTTGCTATCTTAAGCCGGCGAGCTCTGCAGATACCGGCTTAAGGGCCGCCTCAGCATCCTCGGCTCTCTTCAGCAGAGCTGGCTTCTCTGTATCCCAACCCGCTTGTTGAGCCTTGAAGCTTTCCTTCAGTTTCTCCATCACTGCTAAGGCACTAGTTAATTCATCCTTGGCCTTGGAGGTTTCTGCTTGTTGAGATTTAATGTTCTCCTGAAGGTCAGCGACTTGGGATTCTTTACTGCTAAGCTCAGTCTACAAAAAATAAACAGTAAGTAAGATGGCAATGCATTTATTTGAAGTCCCAAGCACAATACAAGTATTATACTTGGCACTTGGGGGCTAATGTCTATGGCTTCTTATCATATTGTGAAGTCCCAAGTACAATACAAGTATTATACTTGGCACTTGGGGGCTAATGCATATTGCTCTTCAAACATGGCTTTGTTGGCTGACCCGGACGAATGATGGTGATCCGGGTTACGAAGGCTTTGAATGGGATTAGGGATTTCTAGAAGGTGATTAGTCTCGACTTAACATGTTTGTTAAGCCGACCCTTGGGGGCTACTGACGCAATGTTAATTCTTGCTGAGTTACAGTCCCGGCTCAACATATTTGTTAAGCCGGCCCTTGGGGGCTACAGATGCAAAGTTGAGGCGCTCATATTATAAAGTCCTAGTTTATCTTGCAAGTATAAACCGGCCCTTGGGGGCTACTGGAATTGATCTATGCAGCTGTTTACAGCACATGTTATTCTAACCATGTCCAATAAACTTGGCGGCTAAGTGGAAGGATATTTATGTAACAAGGAGTTCCAGTGTTTACCTCATAGCGCTCCTTCATCGGGTTCACTAAGCTGGCTTCAAAGTCACGGCTGGTGTACAGACGGTTTAAATAACCAGAGTGGAGATCTTGAGCACTGAAATGAGTATAGCTCTCCAAGTCCGTTTTCCATTTGCTTTTATCTTCAGCAGAAATTTCTTCTTTTGCGCTGTGCTGGGATAAGACAGTTGGTTGACCCGGAGCTGTGAATCCAATGCCGGTGACAATAACGTCATCAGTCTTCTCCTCAGCAGGCTTAATTAGGCCTGGCGACATAGAGAGAACCGGCTCAACATCCATATCATCTGGAGAAACTCCATGATCTTGTGGTGCAGGACCATTAAGGGTGGCATCAGTAATTGGGCTAGCAAGTTCTGGCTGTTGTTTTTCCGGCTCAGACAGATTGAGATCGTCGGCCGGCTTATTTAGTTTCGCTTTCTTGCTAGGCTTGGCCTGGCCCCTGGAAATAAGAAGTATAAAGAGGTCAATATAAGGATCAAGCATAAGGTATCAATGGTTAAAATATATCCTTACCCAAGTACAGTTTTGAAAGCCGGGATTTGTGTCCCTGATGACTCGCCAGAGGAGGAATGAGAAGTCCCCTGATAGTTCGAATCAGACGGGTTAAGAGGTTGTCGGAAATGACCTACCTTGGGATAAAATATATCAGAAATATGAAAGACCTCTGGGTGGCATTTGCGATCGGGCATATTTGGTAAGCCGAAAGAAGTGATCTTCCCAACACTATGCCGGGTAACTCGGCGAGCTTCGTGTTGCTGTTTCTTCAAAAGAAAGTTGGGATCCAAGTGAGCTAGAGGGTGAGAAAAGCTTAATTTCCGGTTTACTTGTCGAGTTTTCTGTGTTGGCAGAGGTTCTAAGCCGGAAGGAAGAGTAATTACCTCTGCGTCACCTGCACAGCTGGCCTCTGCGTCGTCCTGATAACAATAATTGTCAATGAGATGTATAAAAAAGGAGCCAAGAGAGTCAAGTTCTACCTCTGACTCATTATTCTCATTATCGTCAGCAGATTCAGTAGTCTTCTTGGTAGACTTCTTGGTGGCCTTGGTTTTGACATGAGCCGATTTTGC
The DNA here is from genome assembly GCF_018294505.1 of Triticum aestivum. Taxonomy (NCBI): domain Eukaryota; kingdom Viridiplantae; phylum Streptophyta; class Magnoliopsida; order Poales; family Poaceae; genus Triticum; species Triticum aestivum. Next base: position 181,158,111 of record NC_057796.1, read on the forward strand.
CGGCTTATCCTGCGTTTTCCTCTTCCGAAATGGATCATCAGCCTGTTAAGATTGAACAGATCATAAGTAGGCATCAAAATATGGATTAAGCAGAAGATGTGCGATTCTTACAGCTGGCGGCTCGTTGAAAGTACAGAAAGGACTAAGTCTGATTTTGTTGCACTCCTTCACAGGTTCATTCAGCAATTTCTTAGTGGCTTCAGTAATTTCCGCATCAGACACTTGAATGTTACAATAGCGTTGTGGATCTTTTACGTCACCAGTATATTCGCACATTAATCCAGGGCGGCGGCTTAATGGTAAGATACTCAAAGATAGCCAGCACCGGAAAAAGTCGACGCCAGTTAAACCATTGGCCATAAAGGCTCCGAGCTTTGAAAAAGCTGGTGCGTATTTGGCCCGTTCCCTTGCATTGAGCCATTGGGGGAGTGGATGTGTGTTGCTAAGTCGGTGTTCACGGTAACCCAGCAGAGGATTCTCACCGGCTGGAGATGTATCTTGACAATAGAACCAAGTTTGGTTCCAGTCTTTGGGGTGACTATGCAGCTTGGCATGGGGAAAGCTAACTTCTTTCCTCTTTTGAATTGAGATTCCACCAAGTTCTTGGCATGGCCCGTCGACAAACTCTGTTTGGCGGTTTAAGTAATAGAACTCCCTGAATAAGTCAACTGTGGGCTCTTCTTGAAGGTAAGCTTCACAGAATACTTGGAAGTTGCAGATGATGGACACGGAGTTGGGTCTGATATCTTGAGGGTGCAGTTGGAAGAAATGAAGCACATCACAGAAAAACTTTGAGTCGGGGGGGGGGCTGAATCCTCAGCCCAAGTGGTCAGCAAAAATAATTACTTCCCCATCTTTTGGTTGAGGAGGAACTTCTCCACCAGGGGCTCTCCAATGGACGATTTCTTTTTTGGCTAAGGCACCGGTGGCGACAAAGTTGTTCAAATCTTCTTCGGTAACCCGGGATTTGACCCAACTGCAAGACGTGTATGTCTTAGCCATTTTCGAAATGATCTGAAAGAAAGATTATGCCGTTTTAAGTTTACATGGTTAAGCCGGCTTATGGTTAAAAGGCAAACAATAATGAAGCATGCAGAGGTGTTAAGCCGAAGACTGCCGACTTAAGAGGGGACTAATGGTGCCTGGCGGGTTAAGGTTTAAAGTTAAGTCGTCCACGCAGTCAGTGGTTTACAGATCTACAAAGGAAAAATTGCTAAGTGATGGAAAACAGGTTTCATAGATTGATATCATAATTTTGGATCTATGGAGCGTCAGATAATGGAAAATATCTAGACCTAAACTACGGTGCTTGAGCAGTTCGTAAAATCCAGATCGAGTTTTTCCGTTCAAAAGGAGATGCCTTGATAGTGAAAATAAGTGCTATGAATATTACTGTGCAGGAAAGATACTAAGTTCGAATCAAAAAGGAGTGCTACAGCCAAGAACGAGGACGAACTTCGATGAACTTTGGGAAACCCTAATGGGATCTATGAGAAAGGAGAGAAGGAAGGTGTACCAGGGCTGTTGATCAGCGGAGGTGCGCAGATGAAATCTGGTCATGATCAGGTCGATGCGGCGGCCGTTGTCGAGGCAGAGGCGAAGGTCGATGGTGGCGGCAGAGCTCGAGTGTTCGGCCGTCGCGAGGTGGAATATGGAGACGAAGAGGCAAGGGGGGGAAGTGAAAGGGACCCCTGGCCCTATTTATAAGATGAGAGGATAAGTGACATGCGCAGGAATCGAGGAGGCCAAAAAATGGATATGACAGCGCAGATGCCATGATTTTCGGAGATTCATTAAAAGAGAAGATTTATTAAGATTTGGGTTTGTGCGATATTAATGACAGCTGACATCACGTCAAGTTACAAGGTTTCGCAAGAGTAATGAGGAAGGAATTTTTTCTAAGTGTTGAAGATTGATATGAACAGGTTCAAATCAACCTGGGGCCTAATGTTGGGGATATAACTATTGGGTCTAACCCGCTTAGGAGAGGCCGGGTTAAGCCCGTGGTGGTTCATCAAGACAAAGCCCATGAAGATGCTTAAGACGGTGGTTCATTACGCAGACTCATCGAGGGCCTAAAGCCCAAAGGCGACATAAGGCCCAAACAAGTGTAAACCGCCGTATATGTATGACTTGTATTATAAGGCATGTACAGTTAGTCACCGAGCCGGACACATTGTTTATGAGCCGGCCGAGATTCCGTGAGCCACCGGGCGACAACCCGTGTATATAAAGGGACGACCCTGCGGCGAGTTAGGGCAAGAAACAACAGATCAAAAGCTAGGTCAAGCGTATTCGCTCCCTGGTAATCGAGACATAAGCAATACCACCTCAAACTGGATTAGGCCTTTACCTTCACCACAAGGGGCCGAACCAGTATAAACTCCTTGTGTCCTTTGTCTCATTTAACCCCTTTAAGCTAACCCCATTGCGATGGCTCCACGACTAAGTCCTTCTACTAGGACATCTGCCGTGACAATTCCATGACATTAGAGGTCATATCAAAATCATGAAACATTGGTTCTTTTGCATCAATATTTAACTCAATGGGTGCACTCAAAATTGTTGATATTTCAGTTGTTTGATCACATGGCAAAGTCAACTCATCAACATAGTCCTCTAAAATAGGTGGTGTGATCAAAGTAGTGGGTAGGTCATCACATGGCGCATTGAAATTGACAAGGAATTCATCATACTCATGTGGAGGTGGAAGATCAGTACCTTTGTCATTACCTTTTATGATCAACTCAGATGATGTAGGCACTCTCAGTGGTGATGTGTCACATGGTGGAGGTGATGTAGTCCTCACAACAACGGATGTGGTTGTCATAGTATGCCTAGTAGTTGAAGGAACAATCATATCAACTCTTGGAATGTGCACCATGCGCTTGTTCTCCTCGTCGGCAACACGTCGTTTTATTTCCTGTTCAGCTTTGCAAGCAAGACGAAACAAATGGTCCATAGGATAACACTCCTCATGAATTAGTATCTCTTGAATATCACGGTTTAATCCTCCCCAAAATCTATCCATAAAATCTTCTTCACTTTCTTCTAAAAATGAGTGCAACAAAGTAGTTTGTAAATCATCATAATATTTTGATACGGTGTTAGTGCCTTGTTTTAAATGTTGTAATTTTTTAATCATGCCACGGGTATAATACACATCAACGAATCTATCTCTCATGACAAATTCTAAATCATCCCAAGTAGTAGGTATAAAATCAGGATTTAACGGACAATATTCACTCTACCAAACTAAAACAAAGCTACTGAAAGTGCTAACCGCAACTTGAAATTTTCCACGCTCATCAAAATTATGGGAAGCAAATATAGCATTTATTTCATACTCCCATTCAATATATAAATCAGGCCTAAAACGATCAGTAAATGGTGGCATGGAAACATTAACCTGATTATGTGCATTCTGATGTTGTTGCTCCTCTTGTCATGGTTGTTGTATTTTCTTAGGTGCTGGCAAATCTCCTATGATCGATGAAGCCCAAAAACTAACAACTCCGCAACCTGCCATGATTAGTAGAAACAAGAAACAAAATTCGAGAATAATGTTTGAATGAACTACTAGGATGTGATGGTAAAGCGCTCATAGTAAAGCAAATATCAATATCTTACAAGTTCTTACCATGGAGCAGGTGGTGACAGGCAACCAGCGGTGTCAAATAACTCTGAAGATTGAGTAAAGCGATTGCTAGGGGGAACATACGTATATACGGGGTAGAAATATGTGGAGCTTGGAAGGATTAAATATTTGGTAGCAAAGATTAGCAATAATCAATTCAGAGATGCAATGTTGAATAAATGCTCAACGACGGTACTGCGCTGGTCCTAGGCTAGACCAGACTACAGACGCGAGCCTAGAACACTAATGTGGTTACGACGGAGCACAACTTGCATCAATAAATGACACAAAGTAGCACTGTACAACAAGATATAAGTGAAGATCACAATAGCAGTAAAGATAATGATGTGAAACAACTGCCAAGAAGGATATGCCAACAACTATCTCTCCAACTTTCCTCTGGAAAAGTTTGTGCCAATTTTATGATAATTTTTCTCAAGAATGGCACAGACTCAAGTTTTCAAACGCAAAAAGAATCACTCAATTTCGAGTTGATGAGGAGTCAAAAAATTCTAAAACTGGCCTAAAAACTGGAATAAGCTGTGTTCGCGAACTTTTGAGGGCAAAAAGACCTATTTAGAAGCCGATTTTGAGGTGTCAAATATTGAACAAGCTTCTGCAACTATTTAGAGGCGGCTCGTCTCTAGCTTTAATTTGAGTACTCACGGAGCCAAAATGGACTTCGTATGTGGAAGATATGCCTGTTTTACTGAACATTGAAAAAAACAGATTCCAATCCGAATTCAGCTACGTGATTGACTCTAGATAGATCCGAATTTTGTTTTTCTCTCTCTCTTTTTTTCACACTTTTTTCTCTTTTTCTCTCTCTCTCTCTTTGTCTTTTTTTCTCTCTCCCTCTTTCCAAAACAAACTAGATAAGGTGCAGATTGGATCAGCAAAGATGTGAATGACCTCAACTATGATTATGACAATGAATGGTGGGTGGCACGTGGTGGAAATTGATGGATGGGTGGTGGACAGCAGAAGGGATAACAATGCAGCGGCGGTGTGACTAATATGAACAGAACTCCAAACTCTAAACAAACTAGACACAAAGACCAGCAACTCGACACGACGATGCAACCAATAATTCAATAATGCAAACAATGAAAAGAAAATTCCAAAGGCTCAGACTGGCTTGGACAAAGGATAAATAGATCTAACATTTTTTGTCCTTTTTCATGAACAATGGGTAAGGACATAAATCTAATCTAGGAAAAACTAGAAATTCTCACTAAGGAACCTCAAAACTGATACCACTTGATAGAGGCGAGGGTCTCGATCTTTTGTTGAGATGATAACTATCAATTTGGTGGAGCCGACTTTGATGACCCGACTACAAACATGCACGACGTTGCACCTTAGCAATCGCTAAACCAATCTCCTGAGGTTACTGACGAGGTTGGAAGCACGATCAGCCTAACCACGAAGGTCTATTCCTGCACGCAATCGAAGAATAAGCAAGAAGATGATAATGCAATCTGAATATTGCGAATATAGATGAAGTATGGATAAAGGTGGGGATCCGAAACTGGTCTTGGTCTGGTCGTTGGACACAAACGAAGTACACGAAGTTGCAATGGCTAACTTTTAACTAAACAATCCCAAGGAAAAAGCTACTAGATGGATCTACTTATATAGGAGCAAGGGGTGGCGGCCAAGGAGGTGGGAGGACGTCCCAAGGCAGCCTAAAACTAACCCTAGGTCGTACAAGGCTCATGGTCCCAAGTGGAGATGATGCAACACCTTTGGACTTGTAGTTTAACTCGGATTCTGTTGCAGCATCAGATTGTTTCGTTGATAACTCAACGCTCCAAATGAATTTGAAGGTGAATACAATTGGCTTGGAAAGAGCACAAAATCTACTTTCCAACAAAAAAAGAATAACCCAATTCGAAGTCCGCATGAAAGAGTTCTTGGCGTTTTGAGTCAGGTATGTCTGTGGAGTCCGAATCTGAATCCAAAAGTGAGAGACTTGGACTCTATCTTCTCTTGTGCTAAAAGTGACGTGAGAGAACTTCTTGAACAACACCAAAACGTCCATTTCTCCCTTATCTTCATATGGGGATTGTACAAATTTCCCATACACCTGCAATTAGACATGGCACAAAAGTCTTTGAAGTATTTTTGTCCTGAATAACATAAATCAATTTGCATAGTTTGCATTAGAAATCACCTCACAAATATACATGTATGCAATATTTTTTGTCGTATCCAAGGTAGTCATGTCCTCATCATTTTGTATCAATTGCTCGGCAATAATTTGTTCACCACTGTATTATTTGCTTTCTTGAGAGAAGCCTCTAGTGAAACCTACGGCCCCCGGGTCTATTTTCCATCATATAAGTTTCCGATCTACTATTTTTGCAATCTTTTACTTTCCGATCTATAAACCAAAAATACCAAAAATATTTACTTTATCGTTTATCTATCTCTATCAGATCTCACTTTTGCAAGTAACCGTGAAGGGATTGCCAACCCCTATATTTGTGCAGGTATTCGGTGATTTGTGCGTTGTCTCCTACTGGATTGATACCTTGGTTCTCAAACTGAGGAAAATACTTATCTCTACTTTGCTGCATCAACCTTTCCTCTTCAAGGGAAAAACCAACGCAAGCTCAATAAGTAGCATAATCCCCTACTTGAACATGGTGCTTTATGCCATATATTATGATCGAATGATGTGTTGCCATCCTATGATGTTTTGAGTAGATTTCTTTTGTCTTTGGGTTGATTGATGATGTAGATTGGTTTGAGTTGTATGTTTTATTTTGGTGTTGTCCTATGATGCCTACCGTGCGGCGCACACATGAATGATTCCTGCTGTAGGGTGTTACAATACGTTCATGATTCTCTTATAGTGGGTTGCTAGAGTGACAGAAGCTTAAACCCGAGTAAGGGGTTTGTTGCGTATGGGATAAAGGGGACTTGATACTTTAATGCTATGGTTGGGTTTTACCTTAATGATCTTTAGTAGTTGTGGATGCTTGCTAGAGTTCCAATCATAAGTGCATATGATCCAGGAAGAGAAAGTATGTTAGCTTATGCCTCTCCCTCATATAAAATTGCAATGACGACTACACATCTTGTTGAAAATTGCCTAGGACAATTCCGCACACCGATCCATCATTATTCCACACTCGCTATTTATAATATATATTAATATATTCTAACTTTATATTAACAGCTCCTACTTTGATATTTTAGTTCTCTGATATCATGCAAAGCTATCCTCTTCATACCCACAATGTAGTTTTATTTCTCGTTTCTAGATGGAAGCAAACATTCGGTGTACGTAAAGTCGTATCAGTGGCAGATAGCACTTGAGAGAATATTGATCTTACCATTAGCTCCTTGTGGGTTCGACACTCCATTCTTATCACTTCCACCTTTGGAAATTGCTACTGACCTCGTTGAAACCTTTGCCAATCTGAGACGGTACGACATCAAGGTGAACCCGTCCAATTGCACATTCGGAGTACCCGGAGGCAAGTTACTCGGTTTCCTCGTTTCCGAACGAGGGATAGATGCCAATCCCGATAAGATCGGTGCAATTGTCCAAATGAAACGCCCCATTCATGTGCATGACGTTCAGAAGCTCACAAGTTGCCTCGCAGCACTGAGTCGGTTCATTTCTCGTCTCGATGAAAAGGCACTGCCTCTTTACCGACTGATGAAAATGTCCGATAAGTTCGAGTGGACTCCCGAAGCCGAAGCAGGGCTTTGAGCTCCGAGGCAGTGTTTGTGGAGCTCAAAGCCCTGCTTTCCACCCAGCCGGTGCTTGTTGTTTCGAACAGCAAAGAGCCTCTACTCTTATACATTGCGGCCACTAGTCAGGTTGTCAGCACAGTGCTCAAAGTGGAACGAGAAGAAGAAGGCAAGGCCTACAAAGTTCAACGACCAGTGTACTATATCTCCAAGGTTTTGACTCCGTCCAAGCAGAGGTATTTGCATTATCAGAAGCTTGTTTACGGAATTTACTTGACCGTGAAGAAAGTTGCACATTATTTCCAAGACCACTCGGTTTCAGTCGTAAGTGATGCTCCGTTATCTGAAATCATGAACAATCGAGATGCAACTGGCAGAGTGGCTAAGTGGGAAATTGAACTTATCCCTCTCGATATCAAGTTTGAAGCGAAGAAGGCGATCAAATCTCAAGCGCTCGCAGATTTCTTGGCCGAGTGGATCGAATTGCAACAGCCAACTCAAGTTCACTCAGAGCACTAGACTATGTTCTTCGATGGGTCTAAAATGTTGAATGGCTTTAAGGCCGGAGTGGTCCTAGTGTCTCCAAGAGGTGATAAACTTAGTTATGTCCTCCAGATTCACTTTGATTCCTCCAATAATGAAGCTGAGTATGAAGCATTCCTCTACGGGTTGCGTATGGCTATCTCACTCGGCGTCTGTCGGCTGATGGTCTACGATGACTCGGATTTGGTGGTCAGTCAGGTGATGAAGGAGTGGGATGACAGAAACCCTGCCATCACAGGATATTGCAACGCTGTAAGGAAACTAGAAAAAAGTTTGAAGATTTGGAGCTTCATCACATTCCCCGAATCAAAAATCAAGCAGCTGATGACCTGGCAAAAATCGGCTCCACTCAGAAGCCTATCCCCAGTAACGTGTTTCTTGAGAATCTCCATTCCCCATCAGTGCAAGAGGATCCTTTCAATGAGTAACCTCCCCAAGCGCTAAGTCCTACCAGTCCAACTAAAATTGAGGTTCCAGTAGTCATTGACCTGCTTATGGAGATCTTAGTAATCACCCCCGACTGGATAGTGTCGTACATTGCATACCTGCTCAGATAGGAGCTTCCAGAGGATGAAGTTGAAGCATGATAGATTGTCCGCAGGTCCACGGCTTTCACAGTGATAAACGGACAACTCTATAGAGAGAGTGTTACTGGCGTAGCTCAAGGATGTATCTTTCCAGAAGAAGGTCGACTCATCTTGGATGGGATCCACTCGGGGACTTGTGGTCACCATGCGTCCTCTTGGACAATCGTGGCCAAAGCATACCGAGCCTGATTTTATTGGCCGCGGGCCAATGAAGCTACAAAGGAAATCGTTCAGCAGTGTGAAGGATGCCAGTTCTACGCAAACATGTCCGATAAACCTGCATCCGCCCTGAAGACCATTCCACTCGTCTAGCCATTTGCTATGTGGGGTTTGGACATGGTTGGGCCACTCAGGACCGGCAGAAGTGGCTTCACTCACCTGCTGGTGGCAGTCGACAAATTCACCAAGTGGATTGAAGCCAAGCCTATTAAGAAGTTAGATTCGAAGACAGCCATCATATTCCTGAAAGAGTTGATATTCAGATACGGAGTCCCGCACAGTATTATCACGGACAATGGCTCAAACTTTGATTCGGAAGAGTTCAGAAACTTCTGCACCACCCAAGGCACTCGGGTGACTACGCATCTATTGCGTGCCCGCAATCGAATGGTCAAGCTGAGAGGGCGAAGGGCCTTATCCTTCAAGGTTTGAAGCCCCATCTCATGCGCAACCTTGAGCATGCAGCTGGAGCCTGGGTGACTGAAGTGCCATATGTTCTATGGGGTTTAAGGATGACTCCGATCCGGTCTACTAACCGTACCCCTTTCTTTATGGTGTATGGAGCTAAAATCGTGTTGCCTAGTGATATTTTCCATAATGCACCTCGAGTTGAACTCTACTCATCAGCTAAGGCAAAGCAAGCACGGCAGGACGCCGTTGATCTTTTGGAAGAAGAGCGCGAGATGGCCCTGATTCAGTCGACTGTTTATCAGCAAGATCTTCGTCGATTCCACGCCAGGAATGTCAAAGGTCGAGCATTTCAAGAAGGAGATCTCGTGCTCCGAGTGGATCAGCAGCGCCCTCACAAGCTTTCCCCACATGGGAAGGCCCCTTCATCGTCACCAAGGTGTTGCACAACGGGGCTTACCACCTCTACAACCTTGCAAAGAAGATCGATGAGCCACGCGCTTGGAATGCAGATCTTCTCCATCGATTTTATACCTAGCACTCGAATTGTCGACATGTAATGAGAGTACTTTTAGATTGTTTATCAAGACATGACTCCTGCAGTCACATGATGATTTCTCTCGCATAAGCCTGTGTTCAAATCCCCCAGTGGGTGACTTATTCGTGAAACCTATTTTCGCCTAAGTTAAAAAACTACTCCGAGTGGAGAGCATCCCTCCCACTCGGGGGCTTAGCCGCGAACCAGTTTCGCCTAAGTTAAAAAACTACTCCGAGTGGAGAGCATCCCTCCCACTCCGGAGCTTAGTCGTGAACCAGTTGCGCCTAAGTTAAAAAACTACTCCGAGTGGAGAGCATCCCTCCCACTTGGGGGCTTAGCCGCGAACCAGTTTGGCCTAAGTTAAAAAACTACTCCGAGTGGAGAGCATCCCTCCAACTCGGAGGCTTAGCCGCGAACCAGTTTTGCCTAAGTTAAAAGAACTACTCCGAGTGGAGAACTTCCCTCCCACTCGGGGGCTTAGCCGCGAACCATTTTCACCTAAGTTAAAAAACTACTCCGAGTGGAGAGCATCCCTCCCACTCGGGGGCTTAGCCGCGAACCAGTTTCCCCTAAGTTAAAGAACTACTCCGAGTGGAGAGCATCCCTCCCACTCGGGGGCTTAGCCGCGAACCAGTTTCGCCTAAGTTAAAAAACTACTCCGAGTGGAGAGCATCCATCCCACTCGGGGGCTTAGCCGCGAACCAGTTTCGCCTAAGTTAAAAAACTACTCTAGGTGGAGAGCATCCCTCCCACTCGGGGGCTTAGCCGCGAACCAGTTTTGCCTAAGTTAAAAAACTACTCCGAGTGGAGAGCATCCCTCCCACTCGGGGGCTTAGCCGCAAACCAGTTTCGCCTAAGTTAAAAAACTGCTCCGAGTGGAGAGCTTCCCTCCCACTTGGGGGCTTAACCGTGAACCAGTTTGGCCTAAGTTAAAAACTACTCTGAGTGGATAGCATCCCTCCCACTCGGGGACTTAGCCGCGAACCAGTTTCGCCTAATTAAGTCAAAAAACTACTCTGAGTCAAGTGCATCCCTCCCACTCGGGGACTGAGCCGCGAACCAGTTTCACCTAAGTTAAAAAAACTACTCTGAGTGGTGAGCATCCCTCCCACTCGGCGGGCTTACACTGGTACGCATCGGTCCTAAACAAACGGTTTTAACCCCTTTCCGCGACGGCATTTGGAACCGTCACCAAGTGAGTGTGGGCGATAGGGGGGTCCTTCCCAAACGACCCAGAAATCGTCGGGGATAGGGCCCGTACAGTACTCCTACTCGTTTCTGCTCGCATTGCCATCACAGTCGGTATTCTGTGGTGTTACTTTTACGATGCGCGGCCCATCACAAACGGTTCACTGTTATAGAACGTGTATGATGCGCGGCCCATCACAAACGGTTCACCGTTAAGAAGATTAGCTAATCGTCGTACGAGTGTCGGACAGGTTACGAAACGTCGGACCGTCATAACATTGTCGTACACGACAACTATTGCACACGCTATTCTGTGGTGCAACGTTTACGATGCATACTTCATCAGAAACAGTTCATGGTTGTGAATCGTGTATGATAAGGCAACTAACACAAACGTTTAATTTGCCCGCACCGTCTGTGATATTGTCTGACATCGCACACGTTTGCAAACGGCAACTGTGTGCATGCTTGCACATGTTTCCTCTCCGTGAACCGTCTCCGATTATGGTGGATATCGCAAACGTTTGTGTTTTACCAACCGTGTGTGCCGTAACAACCTGGAGAGCGTAATTTCACCATAATTTAATTGCTGCTTTTCCAAATTGTACCGGATTTGGATTTGAATTTGAATGTACGCTACAACTTTATTCATATCCATCAGGTTCAAACAACCAATGCCTTATTCGATTCATAGGTACATATGTTCAAGAATTACATAAGAACCAAATAAAGAATGATGAACCGTAGTTGTATACTTGTACTATTAAAGACGGTAAAGAAAGAGGCGAAATATATTCTGGTTGCTGAACAAGGTGAAGCGGAATGCCCATATTGTGCCCTCCTCCATGTAGAAGGCACGCACGACTCTAGTCCAGTCCCTTGTGATGGCCGACCGCCCTTCCTTCACGGTCTTCATGAAAACATCTAGATAATCATCGTGTTCTGGTAGAAATACTTTAACCTTTGCATGCCCTCCAATCATGTAGTTTGAGAGGTAATCTTGAGTAAACTGCTTTGGCAACCACTCCAAAGGAAAAAGATTCAGACATTGTCATCTAACGCAACTCATTATGGGCAGTAAAAAGAAGGCTGCAGAGTTCTTACTTACCATTCTGCAGTTCGCTCTTGTCTTGGATAAAGTGTAAGCAAATAGTTTAATTGCCATCTTTGGACCCATTTTACTAACAATCTTTATCAGCTTCCTCACTTGATGCTGGTTCATCGATATCTCATTGCCCCATACGCAGAAAGGGTCGAAACGCCGGATCTTTACCAATGACATATGTACCTAAAAGCACAAAGTCAATATTAGAAGCTAAACAGCAATTGCACAATGATGTAGTACAACACTCTTTTATAATATGTCTATATACATCCGTATGTGGTAGTCCATTTGAAATCTCTAAAAAGACAAATATTTAGGAACGAAGGGAGTATCTTATAACATCCAATATACTCACATATTAGATGAATTAACATCTTATATTATGGGCCGAAAGGAGTTTAGTTCATTCTTACAAATTATCGGCTGATTAACTGTTGATGTATCCATGGGTTACAATTAGTTTGAGCTAGTTCGGGCTCAAATAGCCCTAAAGTATATCTAAACATGAGGGCTAGTTTGAGCTAGTTGCATCTATAACCCACCCAAAAAAACTAGTATCCAACCCAAGAGGTGCTAATTGGAGCTAGTTCTCCTAGTGCATTTATTGTCAATCTAACCCTGCCATCCAAACAAATCTTTGGATGGAGTTAGTTCAGGGTTAGTAATGATCTAGAAACTAGCTCTAACCTCTAGCTAAGTTGAGTATCCAAACAGGGTTGTGTTGTTGCTGTTGCTGCTGCTCTTCTACGTATATCTAGACATCATTAGACATTAATGTAACACTCTTCCTTGTTGCTATGTAGCCTAGGATTGCATATTTAGACATTAAGTACAGTGCATGTTGCTATGTAGCCTCAGATATATTACATATGGCCCTAGTTAACCTAAGGAAAAATGGGTTGTAGATATATTGAGTTAAAAGTCTGATTCACTGATTAGTCCCTTATCAGCCGCCGGCCTATATGGTACCAGCTACCGATATCCTGAACAGTGAGCAGATATAAGCCATGGGATGAAACTAACCTCAATGGAAAACAGCAGTCGTTCCCAAAATTGTCCTGTGTAGGTACATCGAGAAGCATGTTAAGCACAACAGGCTAAACATCAACCAAAATTACACATGGCAGACAAAATAATCTCCAAAATATAGCTTCAGTGTGCAGGTTTAAGCACGCTAGTAAAGCAAAACAAGTGGAAGGTGTGCTAACTGCAACAGGCCTAACATTTAACAACAAGCAAACATAGTCAGTCAAACTGGTATTGTGCCGGTCTAAGTACACTAGTTATGGTTAAATAAAAATGGAAAGGCGTGTTAACTACAAGATGCAGCAACCAAATGTAGTCATTCATAGTGGTATTGTTGAAACTGGTACTGATGAAATTGAAGTGCACAGTTCATACTTCCACATATAGAACATCACGTTGTGAATAACTAGAATAAACAAGGCATACTACGAACAACCAAAGATAGCATTTGAAACTGAACATATGCTAAATACGAACAACCGAACAATCAAAAAACTTTAAAAGAGGCATATGCTAGCTATAACAGGCTTAACAGCAAGCAAATATATGCATTCCTATCGATATGTTTAAAACTGGATTGATGAAATGTACTGCACAGTAAATAATTGCACATATAGAGCATCACATTGTGAACAACTGAAATAAACAAGGCATACTGCAAACAACCAGATATAGCAATTAAAACTGGACATATTCTCACTACACTACTGTGACGCCCTCGATTCAATCGCACACTAATCATACACGCAAATGTGTACGATCAAGATCAAGGACTCACGGGAAGATATCACAACACAACTCTAGCCACAAATTGCAAATAATACAAGCTTTATATTACAAGCCAGGGGCCTCGAGGGCTCGAATACATAAGCTCGAAAACACAAGAGTCAGCGGAAGCAACAATATCTGAGTACAGACATCAGTTAGACTGGTTTGCTTTAAGAAGGCTAGCACAAAAGTAACAACGAGCGAAAAGGCAAGGCCTCCTGCCTGGGAGCCTCCTAACTACTCCTGGTCGTCGGCGGTCTCCATGTAGTAGTAGGCACCCTCGGGGGTAGTAGGAGTCATCAGTGGTGTCGTCTGGATCCTGGGCTCCACCATCTGGTTGCGACATCCGAGAAGAATGAAAAGGGGGGGGAGAAAGCAAAGCAACCGTGAGTACTCATCCAAAGTACTCGCAAGCAAGGATCTACACTACATATGCATCGGTATCAATGAAAAGGGGTGTATCTGTGGACTGCACTGCAGAATGCCAGAAGAGAAGGGGAAAGCCTAGCCTATCGAAGACTAGCATCTTGTGGAAACCACCATCTTGCAGCAACAAGAGGGAGTAGACTAGCATAAAGTAAAGTAGTAGTAGTGTTATCAACCTCGGCCAGAGATCCTTTGTCGACTCCCTGCGAGAAAGCAATCCCAGAGCCATACTATCCAATTCTCATATCCATGTCTCATCTCAAGTATCCAGTTCTAGTTGTATCGATCGGGATACAACTCTAAGTGTCCGTTACCGCAGGACAGCCTATCGATAGATGTTTTCTTCCCTGCAGGGGTGCACCAACTTACCCACCACGTTCGATTAACTCCGGCCGGACACACTTTCCTGGGTCATGCCCGGCCTCGGCCAAACAATACGCCGCAACCCGACCTAGGCTTAATAGAGAGGTCAAGCACGCCGGACTAAACCTATGCCCCCAGGGGTCATGTGCCATCGCCCCGGGAACTCCTGCATGTTGCGTGGGCGACCGGTGAGCAGACCTAGCTACCTCCTTCAAAAAGGCAGGTGCTTACGCAGCCCAACCCGACGCGCGCCGCTCAGTCGCTGACGTCTATTAAGCTTCGGCTGATGTATACGACGCAGAACGCCCATACTATGCCCACATGATGGTTAGTGCTATCAGGCCAGAGGCCCCTCGGATCAAATATCCAAATCGTAGTGGATTAGGAGCACGCGGTAACAAGCAGAGACTCAAGAAAGATGTGACCTCGTTGCCCCGTCTCGAGGACTTGCGGCAAGGGCTAAGAATGCCCGGCCACGCCTCGTAAGTATCTAGCGGGCACCTTCCAGGTCAACCCGACTCCACATCACTCGCGGGTACCCCTCAGGGTCGACCCGCCTTTCCAAGAAACAACTGTAAAGTCCAAGTGTCTGTGTGTCCAAACATCAAGGGGAAAACCCGAGGAATCACCCCTGGTGAATTCCACTCGATGTAATCATCAAGGTGAACATAAGAGGAACCACCCCCGAGGTTCACACATGAGGGGTTGCACGACAGAGTCGTATCGGAAGTGGTTAAGGCGGAATCGCCCTCGATGACCACGACCGAATAGCTACACTACAGGGTTAAAATCAGAATTGCTGTAGAGGTCTCACCCTCGGCACTCGATAGTACCCTAGTAGTGTCGAGCAACTAAGAGGAAAGTGATGTGCAGTGCCGAGGCCTAGTCTTCGATCCCGTTGATCGGGTCTTCGATGATGAAGCAGGGGCAACAAGGACAAGGTGGGGGTCACTGATGGATCACTAACCAACCTATACTAAGCAGTTTAGGATAAGCAGGTAGGTAATAAAAAGCAGGTTACAAACGCAGGCTATGCATCAGAATAGGAGCAAACAATAACAGTAGCAAAATCTAATGCAAGCATGAGAGAATGGAATGGGCGATATCGGGATGATCAAAGGGGGGCTTGCCTGGTTGCTCAGACAAGAAGGAGGGGTCGTCGGTGACGTAGTCGATCACAGCGGCATCGGCAGCCGCCACGGGGTCTACTAAAGAGAAGAGGGGGGAGAAACAGTAAATACATAGCAAGCAAGTGC
Organism: Triticum aestivum; assembly: GCF_018294505.1. Taxonomy (NCBI): domain Eukaryota; kingdom Viridiplantae; phylum Streptophyta; class Magnoliopsida; order Poales; family Poaceae; genus Triticum; species Triticum aestivum. Next base: position 181,173,883 of record NC_057796.1, read on the forward strand.
ATAACAAGACAATAGGCATAGCTAGACGTGTTCTAACGCGGTGCTACACGATACCGGTGAAGGGGAAGTCAACCGGGAATGTTTTCCCAGTTCTGGACCTGTGTTAGACAAATGACCGGAGGGGGAAAGATCCATGTTCAGATAGTTAGAGGCATGTGACAGATGAATGGACCGCGTATTCGGATTCATCTCGTCGTTCTGAGCAACTTTCATGTACAAAGTATTTTCATCCGAGCTACGGATTATTTTATATTAATTTTTAAATATTTAAAACACTTCTAGGATTTATTTAATTATTTTAAATCAACATTATCCAGAATAGTGTTTGCTGACGTCAGCAGTCAACAGGGCGTTGACTTAGTCAAACTGATGTGTGGGTCCCGCATGTCATACACTGTTCATACTAATTAGGGTTTAACTAACCTAATTACTGCTTAATTAATTAACACTAGTTAATTAGGTTAATTAAACATAATTAATTAAGTTAATTAATTAATTAAATTAATTAATATTTTATTTATTTATTTATTTATTTTAAAACGTTCTGGGCGTAGGCCCCGTTTGTCATAGGCCGGCCTAACGGGTTCGGCCGAGCAGCGGGGTAGGGCACCCGAACGGGCGCGAGAGCGTGCGCGAGGCGGCGGCGAGCGCGGCGAGGCGACGAGCGGCGCAGCAGGGGTGGGCACGGACGGGCGCGGTCGACGCGGCGCAGCTGGCGACAAGGCGCGAGGTAGGCCCTGCCGAAGCAGGCACCAGGCGCGGCCTGGCCGCGGCGAGCGCGGGGTCGGAGGGCGGCAAGCATGGCCGAGCACGCTGGACGCGGTGAGCGCGGGAGGGGGTTTTCGAGAGGGGGAAGGCAGGCGTGGCTCACCGGGAGCCGGACGTGGATGGCAGTGGGCTCGGGTGGCCGGTGGGGCAGCGGGATGAGGAGGACGGTGGCGAACGGCGCGGCGCCGGCGGCGTTCACCAAGGTCGACCCAGAGGCAGGGGCGTCGCGGCGAGAGGGGCTCCGGGGTGGAGGGCGAGGGGCGGCGCCGGGATGGGCGTCGGCGTCCGAGTGAGGGGCGGCGCGGTCGTCGGGGTTCGTGCCCCTTGATCTGGATCGGGGGGCAGAGGGAGCGAGAGAGACGTGGGGCCGGAATCGTGGGAGGAGTGGGGTGGATCGGGGCTGGGGTTTGCGGGTGGTGGGGGTTATGCGGGAAGAGATGGGCCGTCCGGGGTGGGCTGGCCGACTGGGCCAGCTAGTTGGCTAGATGGGCCAGTTGGCTCAGTTGGCCAGGGGGGTCTCTTTTCCATTTTAATTTTCTATTTAAAACTTTGCTATTGTTTTCTATTAAACTGTAAACAGTTTTGTTAGATATGAGACTTGCCTCATAAAACAAGCACATTATTTCTACAAGTCACAAAATGTTCGAGGCCAAAATGAGTTGTCTAACCATTTCTAGAAATTGGAAAGGCCAATTTTAAATGTTGGCAGACCACTAAATAAATTTCTAGGGGCACTTTGGAATCCCAAAAGAGGTTGGTTCCAACATGATAAATAACCAGAGATTATTTGCCACACTTTGAACATTTTAGTTTTCATGTTTGGCAAATTTGAATTTTTGACTTTAAATTGGATTTGAATTTGAATGGTGATTTGGATCAAGTGAAGATTAGCAACAGTAACATGATGACATGGCACCATTGACAGGTGATTACTGTAGCATGACACTGGGGGTGTTAGAAATCTCCTCCACGACAAGAAATCTCGTCCCAAGATTTAAGCGCGGAAGTAAAGAGTAACTTCGGGAGAACTGACCCTTATAGGGTTAATTATCTGATGAACAAATCAGGGAATGTGGCAGAAGTATCTCTCGAGTTGAAACTTAAGAAAACATCGAGAGCAAAATATGAAGGTACAATAGGGAGTTTCAAGCGAATGGACAAACAATCGATACTTGAACGGAGTGTGAGAAGGGGGGTTCAGAGCATCGGGAATAGATCATCTCTTGGACGGTGGCTCGTGACAACACACAAAGCCAAGAGCAAATGATACTTCGGAATAAAGGATATACAGGAGAGTCAGGTTTCGATCATGTGGAACTGTGGGTTATGGGCCCACCATGTGTGTTAACAGCAGGAAGGCACTAATCAATTTGCACGATCATGATAGGAAGGCGGGTCAGAGTATAGCCTGTCAGTTATGTTGGCAACAATGCTGATACCAAGGGCGAGGGATGAAGAGAACCATTTTCCTGCTCGTTCAACGAGGCGGACCAATAGGCAAAGTTCTCGTCCATCGGTGGTTACCTGAATGTTATGAACAATAATAACAGGGTTTTACTGACAGAGTTGTACACCGAGGTGTTTACATAAGCAAGTAAATATTACTGCTTATATCATAGATCACAAGACAGGTTAAACAAAACAATGGAAAGGAAAATGTGATTATACCCTAGTATCAGGAGTATATCTTTCCTACTCATGACAGGACAGCAAGTAGATAACCAATTAGGTAAAGGGGCGAGGGAATTCATGATATTACCCATACAACGGTTTTTGGATAATTGATCAAGAAACATTTAGCATTATGCTTCCAATGTTCTTGTTGATGTTTGAGTACCACAGTCATGCTTCGGGATAGCATTGACATGGTTTTCAAGCAAAGGTCAGACTTTGTATACACAAAGGATCCATCGGAAACAACTTAGAAAATAAGTCATACAATTTCAGCAAGGAAAAGACGAGGATGTGGCCGACGGGCTCAGCAACAACCCATCGACATGTCAAAAAGAATGTATTTCCAAAATTATATGAACAAGTTTGTGTTGGGGAAGGCAAGAATGTTGTCCATGATAACACAAATCATCAAGGGGTAAGGATTATATTTCTCATCATGAATTCGATTGATATCCTGGAAGAGCTCAGAAAGTTGATGATGATAACGACACATTTGTCGAGAGATTTCAGGAAGATGTAATCGATCGGCGATGACATCAAGTCAATGGAATGATGAAGCAAAAGGTTATTGGAATCACGAGTACGACACAAACTCGAAAGCAAGCTCGCTGTTCATGGCAAAATGGCATGACGAGGAAGATCGACATAAGCTTAGCTCGTTGTCAAAAATTGTGCTCCGGAAAGGACCTGGTAGCACAGTTAAAATTTAGCATGATAATGATATAACCGATCAAGCTAGGAATGATGTGATGGAGTATCATTCCAATGAGAATTCACAAGAGGTAGTGCAACGACACAATATCCTCGAAATAACAAGGGGTAATACTTGATAGATCAAAAATAGAGGTTAGACAGATGAAATGATCTGCAGAAGACAAGTATTTTAACTTGTCCGGGAAATGGATTTAAGGAGAAACTATGGTCGGAACCACGGTTATGAATGATCAAACCACCGATACAAGATGAACTTATAACAAGGGGTAATCATTTTTATGAGCAGCTTCCACGATAAGTTCTACATTCGGTCCATGGGCATGAACACAAAGGTTCAAGGTCGACTCCCACTTCTTCAATGCATAACCTTTCATTCACTCCTCGTTTTCGAAGAAATTGTAGTGCAGAAGATTTATCTAGCGAAGTACCAGAAGAGTAAGACTCACATCTCTTTTGAGTTCACACGGATTAGGGAAGGCATAGGTTTAACCCGTAGGGGTATCTTAGGAACACCTACCACTAACTTCCAGAGCATATAACATCAGCCCAATAGCAGAGCATGGTTGACAATAAGTAGAGGATACAATTTACCAAAGGCAATATGTATCAGGGGAAGAGCGCACAAAATTTTGAACATGAAGGAAACTGCCGGATAATAATCCAACAAAGGATTCAACGGTCCTCAATGGATCTGATTTGAGTATCAGTACTCAATCAGAAGAAGGAAAGAATGCAAAGGCATTGGATTATAGAAACAACTGGCTAATTCAAGGCTCAAATGCAAAGGAATTATGATTTCCAAAACGGTGGATCAGAAGCAGAGGCTCTGATCAAAGTTAAGTCAGTTGAATAGACATAGATCAACAATCAATCAAGGCTTGATTTGTCGAACACCAGCTCATGTCCGGGGTGACGTTTGAGCCGAAGGGAAGAATTCTAATTGTGATTGATGATTGCGAGCATTCACAAACATATCGAATCAAATGCTCAAAATTTCAATGACAAAGGATGCTAATGAATTTTGGTAGACATATGGAAGTAACCATAATGTAAGCAGGTAAGGATGAACAAGAGTAAAAGGCTACTGAGGATTTTCGGAAGATCGAATAGCATTCCAAAGAATTTTGTGAAACACACGAACAACTGTGGATGAACGGATACTCGGCAAGCACGAGTAATTATCCGTAGGGGTATTCATGTGGCAAAGAACTGCAAGGTAGTAGGCTCAACGGATTCTCAGGACAACATAGAGTAATTTGGGGCATCTTGTAATAACAAGAGCAACTGGGGATGAAGGTATGAACGACAATGTAGGTAGCTACTCATAAGGATTTATCGGTGGTAGGGATCGCAACGACGAAGGGTACAAGGGTCTCAGGAAAACTTCGGAGAGTATCTTCAGAATCTTCTGGTGCACCAAGCAATCATCTGGAGTGAGGGGCTCTCTGGGAGAAAGTAGTTACGAGATCCTAATATTAGAGTTAGCAATATCGTTTAACCCGAATGGAAGAGAGATCAGAGTCCCAGAGTATAGATGAGGAATAAAAGATCCTAATACCACCCAATTGGCGACGTGGGCCCGTAAGCCACACATCCATGTTAGTAAAAGTTTTCCATGGCTAGACTCAACTTCGGCCAAGGAGTTGGAAACGGGGCTACCTATAGGCAGTCGGCTCTGATACCAACTTGTGACTCCCTCGATTCAATCGTATACTAATAATACACGCAAATGTGTACGATCAAGATCAAGGACTCACGGGAAGATATCACAACACAACTCTAGACACAAATTGAAAATAATACAAGCTTTATATTACAAGCCAGGGGCCTCGAGGGCTTGAATACATAAGCTTGAAAACACAAGAGTCAGCGGAAGCAACAATATCTGAGTACAGACATCAGTTAGACAGGTCTGCCTTAAGAAGGCTAGCACAAAAGTAACAACGATTGAAAAGGCAAGGCCTAATTCCTGGGAGCCTCCTAACTACTCCTGGTCGTCAGCGGTCTCCACGTAGTAGTACGCACCCTCGGGGGTAGTAAGAGTCGTCGGTGGTGTCGTCTGGATCCTGGGCTCCACCATCTGGTTGCGACATCCGAGAAGAATGAAAAATGGGGGAAAAGAAAGCAAAGTTACCGTGAGTACTCGTCCAAAGTACTCGCAAGCAAGGATATACACTACATATGCATCAGTATCAATGAAAAGGGGTGTATCTGTGGACTAGACTGCAGAATGCCAAAAGAGAAGGGGAAAGCCTAGCCTATCGAAGACTAGCATCTTCTGGAAACCACCATCTTGCAGCAACAAGAGGGAGTAGAGTAGCATAAAGTAAAGTAGTAGTAGTGTTATCAACCTCGGCCAGAGATCCTTTCTTGACTCCCTGCGAGAAAGCAATCCCAGAGCCATACTATCCAATTCTCATATCCATGTCTCGTCTCAAGTATCCAGTTCTAGTTGTATCGATCGGGATACAACTCTAAGTGTCCGTTACCGTAGGATAGGCTATCGATAGATGTTTTCTTCCCTGCAGGGGTGCACCAACTTACCCACCACACTCGATTAACTCCGGCCGGACACACTTTCCTGGGTCATGCCCGGCCTCTACCAAACAATACGCCACAACCCGACCTAGGCTTAATAGAGAGGTCAAGCACGCCGGACTAAACCTATGCCCCTAGGGGTCATGGGCCATCGCCCTGGGAACTCCTGCATGTTGCGTGGGCGGCCGGTGAGCAGACCTAGCTACCTCCTTCAAAAAGGCAGGTGCTTACGCAGTCCAACCTGATGCGCGCCGCTTAGTCGCTGACGTCTATTAAGCTTCGGCTGATGTATACGATGCAGAACGCCCATACTATGCCCACGTGATGGTTAGTGCTATCAGGCCAGAGGCCCCTCAGATCAAATATCCAAATCATAGTGGATTAGGAGCACGCGGTAACAAGCAGAGACTCACGAAAGATGTGAGCCCGTTGCCCAGTCTCGAGGACTTGCGGCAAGGGCTAAGAATGCCCGGCCACGCCTCGTAAGTATCTAGCGGGCACCTTCCAGGTCAACCCGACTCCACATCACTCGCGGGTAACCCTCAGGGTCGACCCGCCTTTCCAAGAAACAGCTGTAAAGTCCAAGTATCCGTGTGTCCAAACATCAAGGGGAAAACCCGAGGAATCACCCCCGATGAATTCCACTCGATGTAATCATCAAGGTGAACATAAGAGGAACCACCCCCGAGGTTCACACTTGAGGGGTTGCACGACAGAGTCGTATCGGAAGTGGTTGAGGCGGAATCACCCTCGATGACCACGACCGAATGGCTACACTACAGGGTTAACATCAGAAGTGCTGTAGAGGTCTCACCCTCGGCACTCGATAGTACCCTAGTAGTGTCGAGCAACTAAGGGGAAAGTGATGTGCGGTGCCGAGGCCTGGTCTTCGACCCCGTTGATCGGGTCTTCGATGATGAAGCAGGGGCAACAAGGACAAGGTGGGGGTCACTGATGGATCACTAACCAACCTATACTAAGCAGTTTAGGATAAGCAGGTAGGTAACAAAAAGCAGGTTACAAAAGCAGGCTATGCATCAGAATAGGAGCAAACAATAACAGTAGCGAAATCTAATGCAAGCATGAGAGAATGGAATGGGCGATATCAGGATGATCAAAGGGGGGCTTGCCTGGTTGCTCAGACAAGAAGGAGGGGTCGTCGGTGACGTAGTCGATCACAGCAGCATCGGCAGCCGCCACGGGGTCTACCGAAGAGAAGAGGGGGAGAAACAGTAAATACATAGCAAGCAAGTGCATAACAGGACAACAGGCATAGCTAGACGTGTTCTAACGCGATGCTACACGATACCGGTGAAGGGGAAGTCAACCGGGAATGTTTTCCCGGTTCCGGACCTGTGTGAGACAAATGACCGAAGGGGGAAAGATCCATGTTCAGATAGTTAGAGGCATGTGACAGATGAATGGACCACGTATTCGGATTCATCTCGTCGTTCTGAGCAACTTTCATGTACAAAGTATTTTCATCCGAGCTACGGATTATTTTATATTAATATTTAAAGATTTAAAACACTTTTAGGATTTATTTAATTATTTTAAATCAACATTATCCAGAATAGTGTTTGCTGACGTCAGCATGACGTCAGCAGTCAACAGGGCGTTGACTTAGTCAAACTGATGTGTGGGTCCCGCATGTCATACACTGTTTATACTAATTAGGGTTTAACTAACCTAATTACTGCTTAATTAATTAACACTAGTTAATTAGGTTAATTAAACATAATTAATTAATTTAATTAATTAATTAATTAATATTTTTATTTATTCATTTTAAAACGTTCTGGGCGTAGGCCCCGTTTGTCATAGGCCGGCCTAACGGGTTCGGGCGAGCAGCGGGGCGGGGCACCCGAATGGGCGCGAGCCCGAAGGGCGCTGGGTGCGCACAGCGCAGGCCGGCGCCGGCGGCCAGGGCCAGGGGAGGCGTTGGAGGGATGGCCGGGGCGAGCAATGGCTGTGGCGACGCGGGCGGTGGCAGCAGAGCAGAGAGGCCGGCGAGCGGGGCGGCTACGGCGTCGGCTGGAGGTGGTGGCACGACCGGAGCGGAGCGGGAGCCGCGGCGGGGCAAGGACGGCGCGGGCGCGGCCATGCGACGAGGTGGGGAGCGAGGCGGCGCGGCAGTAGCGGGAGGCCGCGGTTGGCGCGAGAGCGTACGCGAGAGCGTACGCGAGGCGGCGGCGAGCGCGGCGAGGCGACGAGCGGCGCAGCAAGGGTGGGCACGGACGGGCGCGGTCGACGCGGCGCGGCTGGCAACAAGGCGCATGGTGGGCGTGGCCGAAGCGGGCACCGGGCGCGGCCAAGGCGCGGCCTGGCCGCGGCGAGCGCGGGGTCGGAGGGCGGCAAGCATGGCCGAGCACGCTGGACGCAACGAGCGCGGGAGGGGGTTTTCGAGAGGGGGAAGGCAGGCGCGGCTCACTGGGAGCCGGACGGGGATGGCAGTGGGCTCGGGTGGCCGGTGGTCCAGCGGGATGAGGAGGACGGTGGCGAACGGCGCGGCGCCGACGGCGTTCACCAAGGTCGGCGCAAAGGCGGGGGCGTCGCGGCGAGAGGGGCTCCGGGGAGGAGGGCGAGGGGCAGCGCTGGGATGGGCGTCGGCGTCCGAGCGCGGGGCGGCGCGGTCGCCGGGGTCCGTGCCCCTCAATCTGGATCGGGGGGGCAGAGGGAGCGAGAGAGACGTGGGGGCGGAATCGTGGGAGGAGTGGGGTGGATCGGGGCTAGGGTTTGAGGGTGGTGGGGGTTATGCGGGAAGAGATGGGCCGGCCAGGGTGCGCTGGCCGACTAGGCCGGCCAGTTGGCTAGCGGGGCCAGTTGGCTCAGTTGGCCAGGGGGGTCTCTTTTCCATTTTAATTTTCTATTTAAAACTTTGCTATTGTTTTCTATTAAACTGTAAACAGTTTTGTTAGATATGAGACTTGCCTCATAAAACGAGCACATTATTTCTACGAGTCACAAAATGTTCGAGGCCAAAATGAGTTGTCTAACCATTTCTAGAAATTGGAAAGGCCAATTTTAAATGTTGGCAGACCACTAAATAAATTTCCAGGGGCACTTTGGAATCCCAAAAGAGGTTGGTTCCAACATGATAAATAACCAGAGATTATTTGCCACACTTTGAAAATTTTAGTTTTTTATGTTTGGCAAATTTGAATTTTTGACTTTAAATTGGATTTGAATTTGAATGGTGATTTGGATCAAGTGAAGATTAGCAACAGTAACATGATGACATGGCACCATTGATAGGTGATTACTGTAGCATGACACTGGGGGTATTACAACTACAAAAGGGACTCGACAAAACAAATCATGGATTTCCCCCTGTGAAGAGGCACAGCAAAACAAATCATGGGTTTCCTCACTTGTCATGGATGGGCTCATTCCCGTGGGAAGAGCACGGACCCTGGATGCGCTCCATGTTGTCGCAGATGGGCTCCTTCCCCTTGGAAGAGCATGGCTGTAGGGTGCCCTCCCTGATGTCGCAGACGGGCGCTTTCCCCTTGGAAGAGCAGATGGGCTCTTTCCCCTTGGAAGAGCCGGAGAGGATTCCCTCCTCGTGGTCGCCGTCGATGAGGTCTGACTTGGAAGCTATGGATCCCAAGCCAGCGTCGCAGAACGTGTCCTTCAGAAATGACAAAAGGGGCTCGATGGCGATGTAGAATGGCAAATTGTTGATAGCGAGCCAGAGGAGATCAGCGACGGGGCCATGGATGAGATCGAGGGCGGTTGAACCCGAGGGGTTGGGGGTGGGCCACTTAACCTATGACACAGCCCGCCTCAGGGCGTCGCTATCGATGACCTTGATGTCATAGCCGGCGGATGAGACATGCCCGCATACTCTAGCCCGCTGCTTGAGTGCCTGCCGCCAGTAATGGTCGTCAGCTTCCTTAGCGACGTCGGGCGAAGAGACCGCTATACACCTCTTTTGGGCCAGTCGCTCCTCGAGCTCCACGGGAAGCGTAGCCGGGCTTAGGCTGCGACGCTCTGGAGTGGGGGACGGGGATGGGGATCTGTGGGAAAGGGGGCGTTTGGTAGGCGTCATCTAAGAAACTCAGGGCGGCCTCGGTATGGAGATCGGTGGGTAAGCTGCACGGTCAAATCGGCAGATGTTGACAATGGAGGCCTTGCGGCGGCGGCGGTGGCAGCAGTGGCGGGGACCTTGCTAGGGTTTCGAGCGAGGGAGGGTGTGTGTGTGTGCACGCGCACACCCGAGGAGGTTTTGGTGTGTGTGTGTGTGGAGGGGGCGCGGAGTGTTTGAGGAAATGCCGGGCTATTGAAAAATTTGATGATAGTGCATCGCACACGGTCCGGAGATAACAACCGTGTGTTATGAAACAGAAAAACCCTCGAGGCGGGCAGATATTTTCTAGGGATGCAGGCGGGATTGGGAACAAGAAACATCGCACACGGTCCAGAGATAACAACCGTGTGTTATGAAATAGAAAAACCCTCGAGGCGGGCAGATATTTTTGAGAGGGGGAGCCTCGTGGAGCCCAATGTACTGTGCGGATGTGTGCGTGACAGGTGCACCGGCGTCGCACATGGTTAGTTTGAGTGAACCGTGTCTGTTGCGTCATCCGACTTGTCTAATGTTCATAAATTTGGCGAAAAATGACGTGGGAGAGGGTCAGAACATGAACACACTTGCATGTGGACCAAATTTATGTATCAAAAGGGTGGTTTGATTTTCAAATACCAAATGCAACTTCGATGTGGCACCTCTCTCGCAAAGCGCACGGTATTGCTTGCCCCCACCCCCCCTCGTGTCGGCACGAAGGGAATCCTAAGCTATGAATGCATGCCCCCTCCCCCCCCCCAACCGAGGTTCACCTAGCAAAGTGCGAAGTAGCTAGCAGCCCCCTCCTCCCTCGTGTCAGCACGAAGGGAATCCTAAGCTATGAATGCATGCCCCCCCAACCGAGGTTCATTCACCTAGCAAAAGTGTGAAGTAGCTACCAGCCCCCCTCCCTCGTGTCGGCACGAAGGGAATCCTAAGCTATGAATGCATGCCCCCCCCCAACCGAGGTTCACCCTAGCAAAGTGCGAAGTAGCTAGCAGCCCCCTCCCTTGTGTCGGCACGAAGGGAATCCTAAGCTAGGAATGCATGCCCCCCCCCCAACCGAGGTTCACCCTAGCAAAGTGCGAAGTAGCTAGTAGCCCCCCTCCCTCGTGTCGGCACGATGGGAATCCTAAGCTATGAATGCATGCCCCCCCCCAACCAAGGTTCACCTAGTAAAGTGTGAAGTAGAGCTAGAAGCCCCCTCCCTCGTGTCGGCACGAAGGGATTCCTAAGCTATGAATGCATGCCCCCCCAACCGAGGTTCACCTAGAAAAGTGCAAAGTAGCTAGCAGCCCCCCTCCCTCGTGTCGGCACGAAGGGAATCCTAAGCTATGAATGCATGCCCTCCCCCCAACTGAGGTTCACCCTAGCAAAGTGCGAAGTAGCTAGCCGCCACCCCTCCCTCGTGTTGGCACGAAGGGAATCCTAAGTTATGAATGCACATGCCCCCCCAACCGAGGTTTACCTAGCAAAGTGTGAAGTAGCTAGCAGACCCCCTCCCTCGTGTCGGCACGAAGGGAATCCTAAGCTATGAACGCATGCCCTCCCCCCCCAACCTAGGTTCACCCTAGCAAAGTGCGAAGTAGCTAGCAGCCACCCCTCCCTCGTGTCGGCACGAAGGGAATCCTAAGCAATGAATGCACATGCCCCCCCCCCAAACCGAGGTTCACCTAGCAAAGTGCGAAGTAGCTAGCAGCCCCCCCTCGTGATAGAGGCGAGGGTGTCCTGATCTTTCGATGAGATGATAATTATCGATATGGTGGAGACGACTTTGACGATCCGACTACAAACGTGCACGACGTTGCGCCTTAGCAATCGCTAAACCAACTCTGAGAGGTTATTGACCACGCCGCAGCACAATCAACCTGACCACGAAGGTCTATTCCTGCAAACAATCGAAGAACAAGCAAGAATATGATAATGCAATCTGAATACTGCGAATATAGATGAAGTATTGATAAAGGTGGGGATCCGACAGTGGTCTTGGTCTGGTCGTTGGACACAAACGAAGTACACGAAGTTGCAATGGCTAACTTTTAACTAAACAAATCCCAAAGTCTAAACGATGCCCTAGGGGCTGTATATATGGAGGAAGAGGGGGGAAATTTCGTGGCCCTTGGAGGAGGGGTCCGAAACCCACCCTAACTCTTGTTTCCCCACACATACGGACTCTAAAAACAGCCTATATTGAAGTATTTCGAAATTACATGGGCCTGGCCCAAAAATAAGGTGACGCAGCACCTAGAATAGCCTCTGGACGAAAATTATGAAGTGGCATCTTGTATATTTTGTCCAAGGCTTCATGCACTCATTATGGTGGCTTCAAAGTCCTGAAATCATCACTTGAAACTCTGTTCTTGTCTCCCTTGCGCATGCCATCAACTCCATGCTTGTTCTTGCTCCAATGTTCATCCTTCTCCAAGCTAGGCCCTTCATTTGTAAGCAAAACAAATGTATCCAATTTAGGCAGCATCATATTCTCATGAACATTAGAATCATTACCAAGAAACGAAAGTACCTGGTAATTTAATTGGCGTGCGCGAGCTCTAGTAATCGGTCCAGTATGTATAGTAGCAGGGGTTGTGGGTGTAACAATGGTATTGATGTCCTCATCATCCTCCCCTTCTTGAAATGAAGTCGTCCTCGACGGAAGCTCATCTTCCTCACCCAAATAAGGCTTCAAATCTGCAATGTTAAAAGTGGGACTAACCCCAAAATCTGCAGGCAGCTCAAGTTTATATGCATTATCATTTATTTTCTCTAACACCTTAAAAGGACCATCAGCACGTGGCATTAGCTTTGATTTGCGCAAATTAGGAAATCTATCCTTACGCAAATGTAACCAAACAAGATCTCCAGGTGCAAAGACAACATGTTTTCTACCCTTATCTCCAGCAAGTTTATATTTAGCATTCATACGCTCAATGTTTTCCTTAGTTAACTCATGCATTTTTAAGATCAATTCAGCACGTTGTTTAGCATCAAAATTAACCTTCTCCGAAGATGGAAGAGGCAACAAATCAATAGGTGCACGAGGTAGGAAACCATACACAATTTCAAAAGGGCACATCTTAGTAGTAGAATGCAACGAACGATTATAAGCAAATTCAATATGAGGCAAGCATTCTTCCCACATTTTCTTATTATTCTTCAAAACAGCCCTAAGCATAGTAGACAATGTTCTATTGACTACTTCAGTTTGACCATCAGTTTGGGGGTGACAAGTAGTACTAAAAAGCAGTTTAGTCCCCAACTTAGCCCATAAACATCTCCAAAAGTGGCTAAGAAATTTAGTATCACGATCTGAAACAATAGTATTTGGCACACCATGCAAGCGAATAATTTCACGAAAGAACAAATCAGCAACATTAACAGCATCATCGCTTTTATGACATGGTATAAAGTGTGCCATTTTCGAGAACCTATCCACGACAACAAATATGCTATCCCTCCCCTTCTTTGTTCGAGGTAAACCTAAAACAAAGTCCATAGATATGTCCTCCCAAGGAACACTAGGTACAGGCAAAGGCATATATAAACCATGAGGATTGAGTCGTGACTTAGCTTTTTGACATGTAGTGCAGCGAGCAACAAAACGCTCAACATCCCGTCTCATCTTTGGCCAAAAGAAATGTGTAGCAAGTATATCCTCCGTCTTCTTCACGCCAAAGTGTCCCATTAGTCCTCTTCCATGCGCCTCCTGCAACAACAAAAGACGAACGGAGCTAGCTGGAATGCATAGCTTGTTAGCACGAAACACAAATCCATCATTAATGACGAACTTGTTCCATGTTCTACCTTCTTTACAATTCTGCAATACATCTTTAAATTCAGCATCATGCACATATTGATCTTTGATGGTCTCCAAACCAAATATTTTAAAGTCAAGTTGTGAAAGCATAGTATAACGACGAGACAATGCATCAGCAATAACATTTTCTTTACCCTTCTTGTGTTTAATGACATAAGGGAAAGTCTCAATGAATTCAACCCATTTAGCATGTCTACGGTTCAGTTTAGCTTGACTTTTAATGTGTTTCAAAGATTCATGATCAGAATGTATAACAAATTCTTTGGGCCATAAATAATGTTGCCATGTTTCTAAGGTCCGAACAAGAGCATATAATTCTTTATCATAAGTAGAATAGTTCAGACTAGGCCCACTCAATTTTTCAGAAAAGTATGCAACAGGTTTGCCATCTTGTAATAACACACCTCCTAATCCAATTCCACTAGCATCACATTCAAGCTCAAAAGTCTTATTAAAATCAGGAAGTTGGAGTAAAGGAGCATGTGTCAACTTATCTTTCAATACCGTGAAGGCTTCTTCCTGTGCGGTACCCCAAACAAAAGGCACATCCTTCTTTGTAAGCTCATTGAGAGGTGCAGCTATGGTGCTAAAATCTCTCACAAAACGCCTATAGAAACCAGCGAGTCCAAGAAAACTCCTCACTTGTGTGACCGTTTTGGGCTGCGGCCAACTCTCAATAGCTTCAATCTTGGCTTTATCAACTTCAATTCCCTGTGGAGTAACAACATAGCCAAGAAAAGATACTCGGTCGGTGCAAAAGGTGCACTTCCCAAGGTTACCAAACAAACGTGCATCACGTAGAGCAATAAAAACAGCACGTAAATGTTCCAAATGTTCTTCCAAAGATTTGCTATAAATCAGTATATCATCAAAATAGACTACCACAAATCGTCCAATGAAAGCACGTAAAACATCGTTCATTAGTCTCATGAAAGTACTAGGTGCATTAGTTAACCCAAAAGGCATGACTAACCACTCATATAAACCAAACTTAGTTTTAAATGCTGTTTTCCATTCATCTCCCAATTTCATACGAATTTGATGGTATCCACTACGCAAATCAACTTTGGAGAATATTGTAGAGCCACTCAATTCATCAAGCATATCATCTAGCCTAGGAATAGGATGACGATAACGAATAGTAATATTATTAATGCCTCTACAATCAACACACATACGCGACATACCATCCTTTTTTGGCACTAGAATAATAGGAACATCACAAGGACTAAGGGATTCACGAATATAACCTTTGTCGAGCAGCTCCTGTACTTGACGCATAATCTCCTTCGTCTCCTCTGGATTGGTACGGTATGGTGCACGGTTGGGTAGCGATGCACCGGGAATTAAGTCAATTTGATGCTCAATCCCTCGAATAGGTGGTAATCCTGGTGGCACGTCTTGTGGGAAGACGTCAGCGAACTCCTGCAAAATGTTAGTGACTGCAGGGGGCAAAGAGGAAGGCACGTCCTCGAATGAAAATAATGCCTCTTTGCACACAAAAGCATAGCAAACAGATTTGCTAAAAACTAGCTCATCAATATCAGATTTGGTGGCAAGTAAACATGCACTTTTCAATTTAATTTCAGAAGCAACACTAGATGGTTTATTATTAGGCTTCATTTGTTGCTCAAATTCTTTTGCCACAATCTGATTTTCACTCTTATTTTTCTCCTGTTTTGCTTTATTAGCTCTATTAATATCATCTTTCAAAATGGAATCAGGAGTCATAGGAAGCAAAGTAATATTTGTATCCTTATGAACAAGAGTATACTGATTGTTTCTACCATGGTGTACAGAATTTTTATCAAATTGCCATGGTCTACCAAGTAATAAGGAACATGCTTGCATAGGTACCACATCACAATCAACATAATCAGCATATGTAGAGATACTAAAATGCACACGAACAGTACGTGTTACCTTAACCTTGCCGCTGTTGTTGAACCATTGGATGTAGTAAGGATGTGGATGTGGTCTTGTGGTGAGAGATAGCTTCTCCACCATCTCCATGCTAGCCAAGTTGTTGCAGCTCCCTCCATCTATGATGACGCGAATAGAACGTTCCTTCACAACTCCCTTTGTATGGAACAAATTATGCCTCTGATTTTGCTCAGCTTGTGTAACCTGCACACTCAAAACACGTTGAGCAACTAAACATTCATACCTGTCAGCATCTTCAGGCAGCCATGTATTGCATCTCATGATCAGAATCATCTCCACCGTGTTCTTCATGTCTAATAAGAGCCAAAGTCTCCTCATCATAGTCACTAGCGGACTCATACCCACCATCCTCAGTAGCAATCATCACACGCTGAGATTTGCATTCTCTCGCAAAATGTCCTCTTCCCTTACAACGACGACAAATAATATCACTTGTGTGCCCTGTTGACGCCATGGAAGAAGAAGAGCTCTGTGCAGGCCCGGCAGGTGTGCTCTTGGCAGATAGTGGTGGTTGTGCCTGCTTTCTTGTATCACGGTTGGAGGTGGCACCTGAAGGAGGTGATGGTGCAGTGGAAGTAGGCGATGCACGTGGTGTCCATGATGAAGGTCGACCTGCAGAAAAGTTAGTTCGCGCCAATGTCTGTCGATCCTGCACTTCACGTTCAGCTTTACAAGCAAGATGGAATAAACGAGTGATATTATTATAATCCTTATACTCTAGAATGGTCTGAATCTCTCTATTTAATCCACCCATAAAACGTGCAAGCATAGCTTCATTCTCCTCAACAATACCACATCTAATCAAGCCAGTTTGTAATTCCTGATAATATTCTTCTACAGAATTTTTTCCTTGTCTTAAGCGCTGCAATTTTTGAAGTAATTCACGTTGATAATATGGTGGAACCCAACGAGTATGCATAGCAGTTTTCAAAGCAGCCGAAGTAGCTGGAACAGGATATAATCTACAATGTTCAGACCACCAAACACATGCAAAGCTAGTGAAAGCACAAACAGCGGCAGGAACACGTCTCTCCTCAGGATATTGTAAACATGTAAATCGTTGTTCAGTTTCTAACTCCCAAGTAAGATATATATCAGGAACATATCTACCCTCAAGTGGTGGAATATTCAATTTCAGTTTAGGGAGATGGTCATGATCTCGTACCTGAGGGGGAGTCCTAACATTGCCATTATTTGCATGTGGACGACCTGGTGGTTGTGGTGCTGGTGGTTGCACGTAGTTCTGATTTTGATCAACCTCATCCTCGTAATCTCCCGCATGATCATCCTCCTCCACATCAGCAGCAGGAGCCACAGAAGTATCAACAACATCACCAACAGTTTGGCCAGGCTGAAGAGGGACACGACTCGCTCGGCGGAGGGCTGTTTCCCGACGTGGAGGTAGTCGTCGTTGTTGTTGTTGTTGCAGAGGTGCGGCAGGTGCAGCCGGTGGTGGAAGACGCGCAAGCAGTTCATTAAATCTATTATCGAGCTTTGTTACGAACGTGTTCTCAAGGCCAGTGATCTTCTCCATGGCCTCTTCAAAATTGTTCAGCACATCTTGCACCTGTTCAGTCATCATTTGCTGAAACTTATCATGAAGCTCCTTGTTCGTTAAGTTCTCCCAGTCAATCTCGTCGGCTTGTGATCCTGGCATGGTTAGCAGCAATAGAAACACACAAGAATATGATCCTATAGACTACTAACAAGTGGTGGTGGTGGTGGGTGTCACAAATCCGTCAAGCAAATCTCAAATTCTTACCAGCTCTTACCCAGCAGCAGGCGGTGATCGGCAACCGATGTAGTCAAAACTCTCAAAGCTTGGATAGAGCGATTACCAGGGAGAGTCAAACGCACGATGTAGATGTATGTGGAGCTGGGAAGGCTTATAATATGGTAGCAAAAAGGATCAGCAATAATCAATTCAGAGATGCAAAGTTGAATAAACGCTCAACGACGGTACTGTGCTGGTCCTAGGCTAGACCGTACTAGAGACGCGAGCCTAGAACACTAACAAAATCACAGCGCTGCACGTAAACAAGGGAGGAGCACACTCTGAAAAAAAAACTTTTTTCACTTTTTTTTGCACTTTTTTTTTTAACTGGAACTATTTTCTTCTGCGGATGGCTCGAAAGTTGGGGAGTCCTATTCTGTCATGCCTCGGAGTATCGCGTGATCTGGAAATCGAGAACAAAGCAATAATTACTAGACTCGGACTAGGACTGGTGGTGGAGATGAATCTGGTGGAAACTCGGACTGGTGGCGGATATTTGCAGGGCGATGGAACACGGACTAGAGCGAATCTGTGATGGAGGTGGACTCGGACTAGCGTGATGGCGGTGGATATGTGGTATATGGTAGCGGCGATGACGATGGTGGTATTTGGCAGCGGTGATGACGATGGTGCGGCGGTGGCGTGACAACTTGTGAATAGAACTCGAAACTCTAAAGTACTAGACGCTAAGACCAGCAACTTGACACGATGATGCAACCGCAAATTCAACAAAGCAAATACAGAAAAGATTATGCAAAGGCTCAGATTGGTTCGGATAAGATGAACTAACCCTAATTTTTTTTTTGCTTTTTCGTGGACTATAGGTATGAAAAACAGACTCGATCTAAACTACGAAAAACTGTAAAATCTCACCGAGCAACCTGGAAATCTGATACCACTTGATAGAGGCGAGGGTGTCCCGATCTTTCAATGAGATGATAACTATCGATATGGTGGAGACAACTTTGACGATCCGACTACAAACGTGCACGACATTGCGCCTTAGCAATCGCTAAACCAACTCCGAGAGGTTATTGACCATGCCGCAGCACAATCAACCTGACCACGAAGGTCTATTCCTGCAAGCAATCGAAGAACAAGCAAGAATATGATAATGCAATTTGAATATTGCGAATATAGATGAAGTATTGATAAAGGTGGGGATCCGAAAGTGGTCTTGGTCTGGTCGTTGGACACAAACGAAGTACACGAAGTTGCAATGGCTAACTTTTAACTAAACAAATCCCAAAGTCTAAACGATGCCCTAGGGGTTGTATATATGGAGGAAGAGGGGGGACATTTCGTGGCCCTTGGAGGAGGGGTCCGAAACCCACCCTAACTCTTGTTTCCCCACACATACGGACTCTAAAAACAGCCTATATTGAAGTATTTCAAAATTACATGGGCCTGGCCCAAAAATAAGGTGACGCAGCACCTAGAATAGCCTCTGGACGAAAATTATGAAGTGGCATCTTGTATATTTCATCCAATGCTTCATGCACTCATTATGGTGGCTTCAAAGTCCTGAAATCATCACTTGAAACTCTGTTCTTGTCTCCCTTGCGCATGCCATCAACTCCATGCTTGTTCTTGCTCCAATGTTCATCCTTCTCCAAGCTAGGCCCTTCATTCGTAAGCAAAACAAATGTATCCAATTTAGGCAGCATCATATTCTCATGAACACTAGAATCATTACCAAGAAACGAAAGTACCTGGTAATTTAATTGGCGTGCGCGAGCTCTAGTAATCGGTCCAGTATGTATAGTAGCAGGGGTTGTGGGTGTAACAATGGTATTGATGTCCTCATCACCTCGTGTCGGCACGAAGGGAATCCTAGGCTATGAATGCATGCCCCCCTCCCCCAACCGAGGCTCACCTAGCAAAGTGCGAAGTAGATAGCAGCCCCCACCCCCCCTCGTGTCGCCACGAAGGGAATCCTAATTAAGCTATGAATGCATGCCCCCCAACCGAGGTTCACCTAGCAAAGTGTGAAGTAGAACCCCCCCCCCCCACACACACACACACACATTCAGTCGGCGGGCCAGAGAGGCATATATCTCACCAAGATGGATCGTAAAACGGACCAAGAATAATCCACCTTGGTCGTACAACCTCTCTCTTGTTGTTGGTCAAAGTGATGGTCGTCCATGCGACCCCGGAGATGGGCTAGCTCGCCAATAAGCATGCAAGTAGCTAGTTCTCGAAGACACCCACTGCATGCGTGTGGCCCAAAAATATGTATGGAGAGGTGTGTTTTTGAGTAACAATGGAACAACTTTGATGTGGCGCCATGATTTCGAACTAGAAATCCCCACACTGAGTGAGCGTTAGGTTGACGATGCATATGTATGTTACACCACACTTCAAGCCAACGACGGGGATTCATATATGCATGCATGCGTGCATAGTATATGTGCTCAAACTTAATTAGGTCTGAATCTCACCATGACCTATACTATGGTAACACAAACCAAATGAAGAATCCGCCATGGTAACCTATCTTGTTGTTGGTCAAGGTGATCATGGATGTCCACGCGGGCCCACGAATATATAGTCTTGTCGCCGATAACCACGCGAGGGAGTGTATCGTTCGAAGGCAACCACTACATGCATATGTATGGAGGTGATGCGTGCATGCATGTTTGAATACACAACATTGATGTGGCGCCTGTGTCAAAAATTGTACACTAGCTCCCCACACAGAGCGAGATCGGTTCATGATGTGTCGTTGTACTAGCCACTTCGAATCGATGGGAGGGATTCATGCGTACACATGCATGTGTCTGTGCTCAAAGTGTATCATGCATGTCATCCCAGAGCAAAAATAATAATCCCCTCCTAAGTCAAATTAACCTCTCTTGTTGTCAGGCAAAAAGAAGTGATGTACCAAGTGGGCCCACAGATGGAAAACATCGATATCGCTGATAACCGCTTAAGTGGGTAAGAGAGGACAACCGCCGCCGCTTTGCATTTGGGCCAAACATATATATGTTGAATACTCAAAATGCACAACTTTGATGTGCCACATGCCTCAAAAACCTTAAACCATGCACCCACACAGAGCGAGGTTCATATCAAGCGTACTACATATGATGGTCCCCTTCCCCCCTCTTCACCGCATACTATATGCTCCTGCCGTAATATATGTACAACCCAAAAGAATCCTCATTCATGGTGAAATTAATTAACCTCTCCCGATGTAGGTCAAAGTGATGCATGCATGCATGCATGGACGATGGCCTCGTGGGCCCACAGATGGAAGCGTCACACGTGAGTGTCCTAGCTAGGATATATATGCATGTGGCCCAAAAAGGTGTTGTGTGATGTTTGAATAACCATTTTTCACAATTTTGATGTGGCACATGCCTCGGTAACCAAAAAGTCCCGACACTGAGTGAGGTGTACTTGTTCACGGACGCATATGTATAGTATATATGCTAGTCCCCTCACACATCTTCGACGCGTACTATATACCACCATAACACAAAAAAAAATTCTACCTTGCTGGTCAAATTAACCTCACTGCCGCCTGTTCGCCAAAGTGATGGACGACGACCTCGCGGGCCCACAGAAAGCGTCACACGCGAGTATCGAGTGTCGTGTAGGACAACCATCGACTGCATGTGGCCAAAACATTTATGTATGAAAGGGTTGTGTAATGTTTTAAATAATGATTTCATGACTCTGATGTGGCACCGGCCTACCTAACAAAACGGCCAACCCACATGGTGGCTCACAACTCGTAGTGTACTGCAAGCCACCCGCCACCCCCAGACGCACCCACCCACACACACACCGCTAATCCACCGCAACTACGATGCATGTTAAATTAATTATCCCGCGGTGAACATACATATTACCAAAGGAGGGGCGTTTTAATTTCAAAAAAATCACAAAGATCATTAAGACGTTTTAGTACATTGATTGATTGATTTTCTATGGGTATAATGTGCAAAAATCAAATTTGAGCTACATGCACACGTGACAGTGCACCTAAATGGATTGCAAAAACACATGTCTCACTAGGTGCATGTTTACTCCCCGTGCAACAAATTTCAAACATTGAGAATCTTGATTTTTAAATTCTAGTACATCCAAAACTTATTTGAAGTTCATGAAACTTATCGTGTTGTCATATGGACACCAATACAAAGTGGCATTGTACTTTTTTTTGTCAAATTTGAGACCAGTTTTGATGTAATCTTTATCTAATTACAGACGGGAAATTATTAATAATTGGGAACCAATATCCCAAACGGATTATTTGTTCGAACCGTCAGTGTTAGACCAACAATGGATACGTGCCATGCTTCAGTTAAGCAATAAAGCGGCAGCATTAATCATCCAAATAGAAAAACAATATACGTGCCGCCGCGCGACCCGTGTGGCGTGCGAGGAGGCGTGAGTTGGCGAGATGCATGCGAGCAGTCTGCCGCGCAGGCAGACGGGGAGGCATGCGCACAGGTGTGTGAATTAACGGAGGCGTGCTCGCTGCGCAGTGTCATCGGGAGGCGGGCGAGTAGCTGTGTGAAACTTTGGTAGGCATGCCAGCAGTCCGGTGCGCAGGCTCACCGGGAGGCAAGCCATCGGTTTGACCGCCGACCGCCTCTCTCCCACAAATCCCACTACTCCATATTAATGGTGCGCCCGAGCGGCCGCACCCCCGATCCTCACTATGCACACACAATCCTCTCTCTCCGCTTGCATCCTCGACGCCGCTCTCAGTCCTGAAAGCCGTCAGTGTATGAGGATGCCGCCGAAGCGCCCCATCGGAGGGAGTGGCGACGCCGGGGCTGCTAAAGCACCGGAGCATGGCGTGGAGATGGAGACAGAGGTTGCCATCACCACCGGCGAGTTATCACTGCACCCTGACATCGTCGACGGTGTCGAGCTTCCACAGCCAGAGGCGGAGTTCCACACCGACTCCGACGACCACTCCGGCGACGACTCCGACGACCACTCCGGCAACGACTCCGACGATGACGGACAGCTGGTTAGTCATCTATACCCATTTTGATCATAGGGTTTCTCTGGTTACTCCTGCCTCCCCCTTTTTGGAATAGAAATCCTGTGGTTATGTTCTCCCAATCCATGAAATCTGAGTAAGTTTCGTTAGATCCGTGTAGTGTATTGATTGTTTGAATGGTACAGGTGATAAGTCATTAGTTGTTTCATCTGTGCAAATGATTTCTGCTAGTAATCCGACTAGGGTTAGTGTTCATGCTCATAATTCCTAGCGAGGACTTGACAATTGATTTTGAATTACCTACATATGTTTGTGCCATTATTTTCTTCAAGATTGGCCTGTACATAGACGACTGTGCTTAAAAATCAAACCATAATCTCTGGATATGTATAAATAAATAGCCATAAATTCCTAAGCCTACTTCACGGCATGTTATCAGTGATTTCATGCCAAATTTGTTTTACTATTTTTATAGGTGCTATCTGACGATGAGGACAGCGAGGATGAAGATGCCCAGAGGAGGAACAAGAGGCGAATCCTGAGGGAGCTTTATGCGGGAATGCATAACAGGCGTATTAGGACCTAGAACGACGGCTATGGATGCCCATTTTGCAACCACAAGATTCATGACGCATATCTAAGTGTTCTGGCGCATGCAAGAGGACGGGCCGTTGGCTCCTTCAAGCAGAAGTATTCTCGCAGGGTGGCGCACGGCGCATACGCCGAGTACCTGGAGAAGTTTCAGGAACATGCCGGCCGCATGTGAGATGAGATGTGGGATGGATCGAACTTTGTATGCTTGAGTATGCTTAATGATGGTTGAACTATGTACTTGTGGTTGAACTATGCTTATGTACGTGTACGCTTATTATCTATGTCTGAGTATGTTAAATATTTCGCCAAATTTTGGTAAAAATTACAACGGGGGACAGATAAACCAGGACGGAGGTAATACGTCAATCACACACAGTTCCCAAAATTAGAACCGTGTGCAATGACTTTCATTTTGCCTGCTGCGACAATCACACACGGTTCGCTCTAGCAAACCGTCGCCCCCAAAATTCTTTGTGGGACAGAAAACCCTCACCACCCAATTCAATAAACAAAAAAGAAAACCCTCACCATCCCCACATCACAAAAACCCTCACCCCGCCCGCCACCCCCTCGGCCCCTCCGGTACGTTCCCCATTCACACCTGCACAAGCTCCTCCGCGTCTATGCCATGGCACCGCCTATCGCGGCGGTAAACACTTAGCTCGACGCCTGCCGCCGCCGCCAGGCTGCCGGCAAAGCCCACCGCATTTCGCCACTTCCGCTTGCCGCCGCCTATCGCCATCGACTTTCTCAACGCTGCTCGCGGTCGACCCAGCTCCGCTCGGTTGGGGAATCTGCCGTACTGAGGGTTCTTTCTCATGGACGACAAGGTAACTAATTTAACGAGATATTATCTCATCTCTTATCCCAGTTCATCTGCCTCCTTTAATCACCCGGCGGAAATCGCCGTGAATTCATTTTTATTCGAGCTGATTTGAGGGTTTTCTTTCATTCATAGAATGTACAGTGCGCCGACACTTCAGGACTTTGCGACCGCCGCCAGAGATTCCATCTCATCGTACCAGATAACTTGAGGACGCGCGCGGTATGTTCAATCTCACCCTAAATCGGTTGGCATGGCCTACTTTCCTGAACATATTCTAAATATTGCTACATTTGGATAAAAGGTGCCACATGCACCATATACGTCAAAGGGGATTTTCCCCTCTTCTTTCTATATTAGGCAAATTAATGATGTATTGTTCTTTCGATTACTCTCATTTTTCCATGACATCATGTTTACCCTATCTGTTTAATTATAGATTTTTGTCCTTCGATTTCAACTGTTGTACAGTTCTTTCAATTTGGGCCCATATTTGCATGTTACCATATTTTCTTTAACAATCCTACCATTTTCTGCAGGACATCCCTCGCTATGCAACAGATTATGTAGTGCACAATTTTTCCCTTTACATAGATCAAGGCTCCACGGATGTCATACTGCACACAAACCATGGATTTACAATCGTTGCTACTGTAAGACTTGATGAACGTGGTGACTCCTATTTTGGCACTGGCTTTTGGAATGAAATTGCAAAGTTTTATGTACTGAAAGCTGGCACTAAAATTGCACTGCACATAAAAGGGCCTGGTCATGAGATATATGCTAACTTCCCCGACAAAATCATCCGTCCAGACTTTGTTCGAAGTAAGTTTTCTTTTCAACTATCTGCATATGTTGACTTACCCAGCAATGTCAAATGAATTGTGTAGTATTTAAGCAACCAATTGTTATTCCCTTTTCTTACTATATTCCTACCTAATAACTTCTAGTTACCAATACACTTTTCTATTGCCCTGTTTTAACTAAATATTCCTGTACTCCCATTTCTATCAGAAAGCGCCGCTGACAAGGAGACTCCGGAGGTGGAGAACGGGGCTGCCAACAAGCGGAGGCGGGGCGAGCTAGAACCGCAAGCGACTCCAGCAGGCCTAGACTTAATCAGCAACCTCCCCGATGATATGTTGAGAGTCATCATCTCCCTCCTCCCAATCAAATATGGGGCGCGGACAACCCTCCTTTCCCGGCGGTGGCGCCCCCTATGGAACTCCAGCCCTCTCGACCTCATCGACACCCACGAGCTCTGCCATGGCTATCGCAAAAGCTTGGATGCGTTCTCCAAGATCCTCGGCAGTCACCTTGGCCCAACCAAAGGCCTTAGAATGGGCAAGTTCCGTTCCAACGGCAAGGACCGAGCCAAGCTTGACGACTGGTTCCGATCCCCCGCCCTAGATCAGCTCGAGGAGCTCACTTTTGATGATGGGCATATGCGGTCGCTGCCAACGTCCGCACTCTGCCTCGCGCCCACGCTGCGTGTTGCCAAGTTCAGGGACTGCCATTTCCCGCCCCTTAATGACGCGCCCGCTCTTATTCTACCACGACTGAAGCACCTCGAGCTCGTCGCCGTCTGCCTCTCAAAGGGTGACATGGAGCGCCTGCTCCGTGGCTGTACTGCACTCGAGTACCTTCGTCTTCAGGCGATCAATGGGTTGAGTACCTTCCACATCACCTCCATGACTCTCCGGACTATTTATGTGTGTTGCTGGTGCGGCAGGAAGACATCAGAAGATGTGTACCACGGTATGGTCATCCAGGACACACCTGCACTTGAGAGATTACTTGTAGTTGTCAAGAAGGTCCAACAAGAATCAATGTCATTTCTGCGCCAAAATTGACACTGGTGGGCTACTCGTCTGACAAATACTCCGAACTTGTTATTGGATCCACACCCGTTCAGGTACAACAGCCGCCTTCTACCTCTCCTTCTACAAATTAACATTATTTCTAATTTTGAAGATGTTTGTTCGTCTGTCATTCAGAAAATGATTCCGACAAGCTTGACCCCGAAACTGCGCACAGTGAAGGTCTTGGCACTAGAATCTATCGGGCCCGACCTGGAGCAAGTTGTCAGTTTCCTGAGATGCTTTCCGTGCCTGGAGAAGCTATATATCGAGGTGATGTTCCTTTCCTGTTAAATGTTAACCATAAGGGAGTTCAATTTGTGACACCTTTTTCCAAGTTTACAATGACAATGTACTACGATTTCTGAAGGTTCTTTTGGAGGATTTCAGTACATACATGTCCCCCCCCCATATTGGTTGCTTGATCCATATGGTTACAATCAATAAGCATTTCTCCTTTGGATTCATCTGTACTAGTTTTCTTAGGGAACTTTTCATCCACTCCAACCTCTTGTGAAGAAGGCTACATTTTTCTAGAATGTAATCAAATGCCCATGTTAATCATGTCAGATCGAAGATGGCATGTTAGTGCATTTTACAAATCCTGCAAACCAAATAGCTAGGCCTGTAGTAATGTTCAAAACTGCATGTAGGCACTAACACGTTTTCTTCTTTTGCAGATAAGATTAGGCCCAGTGGTGGATAATGTGATACAATATAACAATCACGTCGAATGCCTAGATCTGCATCTCTCAGAAATTACTTTGAACTCCTACCGAGGGACCTTACCGGAGATTATATTCGCCAGGTTCTTTGTTCTCAGAGCAAGGGTGCTGAAGGAAATGAGGTTTGCCCTACATTTATTTCGCAAAAATGAATGGTTTGTTGATCAGCGCCGGCGCCTGCGGCAGAATGGAGTAGGCTCCAAAAATGCTGAATTTCATTTTGGAACTTCAGATGACAGAGTAATCGGAAGTCATCGTGTCAACCCCATACATGACTTCTCAGTGGCTGGCCCCTTTGCAAAAAATGTGAGGTTTCAAACCAGACTTAGAAGCGGTGATATTAGTTTGAACCTCTCTGATATCCATGTTCAGCGGATCAGCGCGAGCGTTTGCAATTGATGAGCTGAATTTCATTTCTAATATCAGTTTGAACCTTGTAATCTTCGAATTTGAGCCATATAACTCTGGAATTTGAACCTTGTAACATTTCGAACTTTTGTGGTAGAATCGTTGAAATGGCATCGTATGAGACTCGTATATTGCTAGCACTATTTTGACCTTAATATGCAATGGTCTTAGATTTGATTAAACATTCTCGAATTAGTTTACCTTGTTGATCTCACAGCACACGATCTGTATAGCTAACTCGACTGCGATCTTCGACATTATTGCACACAGTTGGTTTCTTCCACCATGTGCACTGTAGAGCGCAGAATTAATTGTCGCACTCGAGTGTCCATCATCACCCTTCTATGTAACTTTGACCTCATCACCCAAGGGTAAACTTATGACCGAAGTCATTCCACACACTTTGTATTTACAAAGCTTTTTGCCAATAAACGCCCACGATTTGTCCCTCTACTAGCCGACGCGTGGCCAAACTAGCCGGGCTGGAAGCTTGCGTGGTAAACAGCGCGGTAGCGCGGGAACAGGCTCACCGACGATACATTTGGCGCCTCTTCGAGCCCACGCGTGCGGTGCGGTGTTGTCAAGCATGCACTGGAATCCTCCGCTATGAACGTCGTGACAAGACGTGACGATTACAGGCCGGCCGATCCCATTTATTACAGCGGCCATTTAACCTACCCTTGTGTCTCTTCAACATTTCGATCGCGCCCTACCATTGCAAGAAACACACCCACCACGAGAAATTCTTAGAGGGTATCCTGCGCGGCTCCAATGGCACTCCGAGCGGCTGCCGACGACGAGCAGTTCACCATGTGTGTCGTGGTGGACACCCACAGAAGGTTCATGGACCTCTCGGTGGTGTACACCAACGACCCGGTCTAGGCGGAGCACTCCATCCACATCATGGAGCTGTTGCTTGCCGAGGAGAAGTACAAGGTGGTCGGGTTCGACCTCGAGTACACCCACGCTCGTGCCGGGTCTCATCCCAAGGTCGTCGTCGCCCAGATGTGTGTGCGCCACCACGTCCTCGTCTACCACTACTGCCTGGCCACAAGGCCTTGCGAGCGTTTTGCCAGGTTTGTCAACAGCCCCCACTACATGTTCGCTACGGTGGACATCACCAACGACGTAAAGGCGCTCGAGAATTCGGGCATCGCCTGCCAGAATCTTGTCGACATCCAGGGCCAATACAAGATCAGGGGCAGCAAGGAGCATGAGAAGGACTCACTGGTTCACCTCGCCGAGGCCATCATCGACCCCTACTACAGAGACATGAAGGATTTGTGCAACAAGGACAAGCGTGCCTGGCTCTCGACCTGGATGGAGAAACTCGACAAAGCTCACGTCGTGTACGCGGCTAAGGAGGCGTACACGAGCTATGACATGTACAGGCGGATCGTTGACATGAGGAAGTCCCTCCTTCCTCAAAACGGCCAGGGATCCAGCCGGAAGCAGAGCAATGGCAAGCGTCGTCGCAACAATAAGTAGATGATTAGATCCTCGTTTCTCCTACTTTAGTATGCATGTAATTTCTTTGGTGTGTGGAAATGTTATGTGTGTAGTCACTTGTGTAATTGTATGCTTAATTCGGTTATGCAATGCTGTCTTTTTAAGTATATATGTGATGCTCTATAGACAGAGCGTAGATGTTGTGCGGACAAAGAAAATCACATCGCACATGGGCTAAACAATGGAACCCGTCGGTGATGTTTTCATCAATCACTCACAATTGTATACCAGCAATCGTTTTCTCACAACACACATGGCTTGTTAGCAGTAATCGTCTGTGTTGTTATCGGTCTTCGCACACGTTTCCGATTACAGACCTGTTTGCCTCGTATCACACACATCTTGTTCATTTGAACCGTTTTTGTTCTCATGTCTCAACGCAAACAGTTCATCCGAGTGAACCGCATGTCGTATATCGCACACACCTTTGATCTGGCTGACCGTTTCTTTTGTGTTGCCTAATCACAAACGGTTCATCCGAGTGAACCGTATGCTATACATCGCACACACCTTCATCTGGCTGCCCGTTTATTTTGTTCCTCCTCATCGCAAACGGTTAATTGACCTGAACCGTATGCCCCTACATCGCACACGCAACTAAAATCTGAACCGTGTTTGATGCATCCGTCATCGCAAACGTTTTATACATTTCTGACGGTTTTCCATACAGCACCGTTTGCGATTATTGCATCGCACGTAGTTTCTCGAAGGGTCTCTGATTGTAGTGTTGCATTAGCAGCATCCTGCAGTAGTGTTAGCCGCGAACTGGTTTCGCCTAAGTTAAAAAATCCGTTCATTCAAAGCTTGCTGTAAATAGGAAAGTAATATTTGGACAAATCCATCAAGTTCAGAAACGCAAGCAAAAGTACTCGGGCGTCAGGCCCGAAAGAGTTTCAACGGTTACAGGATCACCCGGCATTCCGAGGCAAATAAGTTCAGATCATTATGTTTTTCTTCACTCGGCAGGGGGAGGACTCCTGGCTCGACGAAGGTGTCCAGGTCAATGCCATCGGCTATACGAGTGGCTGCCTCGATCAAAGTCTCCATGAAGGATTCAAATTGGAGTTTCTTCGTGTTTGCCACCTGGAGGGTCTTTAGTTTATCTTCCTTGGCATCTTTCCAATGGACTCGGACGAGTGAGAGAGCCACGTCAGCTCCGCAACGACAGCAGATTTCTTCCATGCTTGCACCCGACCTCGGATGTTGTTAAGCCGAGTCATCATTGACTCGATGTCATTCTGAAGCGTAACCTCAGGCTACGGCTCCTTGTCGATCTTCGCCAGCACAGCCCTCAAGCGAGTGATATATCCTTGAGCACCTTCGAGATGAGCTTCGAGGCGCAAGATGTTCAGAGCCACTACGTCCTTCATGAGTGAATTGGTGGGGGCCTAAACTCATCTCGATCTGGTCTGTCTCCTCTCCAAAGTTCTGGCAAAACTCTGCACAAGGGAGAAAGAAGTGGTTAATTATGCTATTACTCTCAAAGCTCGCAGAAATTCACTCAACCAAAGAGAGGTACCTTCCAGCATGCCGTACATCTTCTTTGCAAAGCCCCCCAAATATTTCTCTAGATCGTCCCTCTTCTGGGTGAGCTGGTCCACTTTGTCAGCCAACACGGTCTTTTCCTCCTTAAGTTGGGCAGCTTCCTTCTTCAGCTCCTCAATAACCGTCTTTAGAGTTGCATTCTCCTCTTCAAAGCTTGCCGACTAAGGCTAGCTTTGCTTTAGCGGCCTCGGTCTTCTCCTTGGCCACCTTCTGGGCGCCCGCGAGTTCCCCGTCCTTCTTCTCTAGGGCTTGCTTCATGGTGTCTAAAGAAATAACATTCTTCAGTCGTGCTTGGAGTTGACAGTTTTCACTACGCACATATGTTCGAGTGGAGTCACTCGGTTCAAAGGACAGAAAGGAAAAAATGACGAAGCTCACAGTCAGCGAAATGTTACCTCCCATGGTCTTCACCTCCTCTTGAGCTTGCTTCAAGTTCTTCTTGGTGAGCTCTAAGTCCAGTTGGAGCTGGATCTTCTCCTTCTCTAGGGCAACGTACTGGGTTCCAATTCACAAGATTTCTGAGTTCTACAAAAAAGGAGGATTTAGTCGACGATGAGTAAGACTTTTCAAAGTGCTTCCTCTACTTCCGAGTGGAGAAGGGCAAATACAGACTATTACTTCTAAAACATATTCTTAGACCACCACCGAATCAAACATTCGACGGTGGTTTCAGGGACTACACCCAGTGGGTGCACTCAGCGTGCCCCCGCTGGATCGATTTCCCACTCGGAACGGCCTGACCAGTCCGAGTGGAGTACCCAAAAAAAGCTTGTTCTCATACCCCCGCCGAATCAAACATTTGACGGCGGTCTCGGGGACTACACCTAGTGGGTGCAATCAGCGTGCCCCACTGGATCGACTTCCCACTCGGCGCGGCCTGACCGTTTCGAGTGAATGGAATACAGAACAAAAAGAGAACACCCAGTGGGTGTACAGGTTCAACAGAATCAAGATGGAGAAAATCCAATCAGAAATCAACTTACAATCGTACTTACTCGGACATTGGCTTGAAGAGCAGAACTGGTGTCATAATCAGACTTGCTGGCTTCATACACCTCCTTCAGTCGCTGCATCATCAGGTCAGCTTGAATCATAGCTTCCTTGTCGGCTCCTGTCTGGTCCACTGGGACATGGTGCAGAGTGAATGTGCTAGACGCAGGAGCTGATGGCGCAGTTGGAGGGATCAGCACTTGTGGCTGCCTAGTTGGACCCGAGGCTTGAGCAGTCGACACCAGAGGCTGAGCAGTCGACGGTGGGGCGGCAAAAGAAACACCAACTCGAGACGAACCACCTGGCTCTTGAAGAGCAGGTTCAGGTGGCGTATGAGTCGTCTAGCCTGAAGGCACTCTCTTGGTGAAGCTTCGCGCGGTGGTTGAAGCCCTGCTCCTTCCTCCTGTGCTCCTCGGAGGCTCCTCCTCATCATCATCTAGGAGATAGATGAGTTGGTTGGTGATGCAGTCACTCGACAGTGAGATCTCAGTCGACCACCAGGATAGATAGCGAGACAGAACAAGGTGTGGGTTGATCATACCTGCCCAAGAAGTGGTTGTGTCCACAGTCTCTGTGTCTGCATGCTTGTGTCGACCTCCATGTGGGACGTCGTGGAGGTAGCAGCCCTGGGATTCAAAATTCCACTCGGTCAAATAAAACATTAAGGTTTGCAATAGCAATGAAGAAGGAAAAGAAGAAACACTCACATTGAAGAAATAGGCACGATGACCTTTATCCTGGGTAGGGCCATCCGTGGCTTGGGCGGAGCAATCTTGGCTTGCTTGGCAGTTTTTTCAGTCAGGTCGGGAGTTGGCGTCCAAGTGCGCTTCTGGATCCTGGCACTCAACATCGCAGCCTTGCTCTGGCCAGCCGCCGGATTTTGAGTCTGCTTGGTGTGGCGCTCGGAACGTGGAGGCGAATCGACTGCTTCGCGATCTTCAGAGTCATCGCTGTCGTCTTCACTGTTGTCAGCATAGTCGATGTCAGCACTCCCACCCTTGCTTTCCGCTCCTCCAGCGAACTGTTCCCCGTTCGGCACGGGCGAGTACATCTTCATGAACACCTGCAAGATACAAATTTCAGGATCAGTCGGGTTCCAGTTCAGGTGCATATTGAAAACAGAAATGATTCACTCAACAATTTACAACTCACCTCTCCTGGGGGTGTAGCATCAAAAGGCAGGATTCGCTTGGCTCCGCGTGGGTTATCGCGAGCTCCGGTGATGCTCTTGAGCCACTGGGCCACGGTATCCTCGCCGGCCTCTTCTGGATGTGCCCTAGCGGTGTCGCCTGGATCCGAGCGCTTGCAAAGGCTGGATGCGCTGACTGAGGAACACCTCCACCAGATCCAGGCCCGTCACTCCGCCCCGGATCAACGCAACGACTGCTTCGACCAAGATCACCACCTCGCCCTTCTCCTCCTCTTCAACGGTGAACGAACGGGGGGGCGTGGAGTCTCTCCAGAGAGAAAGGGGGAAGACCAGTCGACGCACCGGGAGTCGGAACATCCTTGCAATAAAACCAGGTCGACTGCCACCCCCTCACTGACTCGGGGAAAAGTCATGGACGGGAAAGCACTCCTACCCCTCATTTGGACGCCTAAACCCCCACACATCTTGATCACGTGGTTTTTCTCGTCACCCGGGTTGGCTTTCTTGACTGATTGGGATCGACAGGTGAAAATATGCTTGAACAGGCCCCAATGAGGATGGCACCTGAGGAAGTTTTCGCTCATCAAAACAAACGCAGCAAGATATGATATGGTGTTTGGAGGAAAGTGGTGGATTTGTGCACCGAAGAAGTTCAAGAAACCGCGGAAGAATGGATGCGAAGGCAGAGAGAAACCTCTTTCCACATGGGTCAGGAGAAGAACTCGCTGGCCGTCGCGCGGCTCTAGCTCAAACTCTCCTTCCGGCAGCCTCCAAGATCCAGGCGCTATCAGGCCATCGCCGATGAGCCCCTCAAAATATTCCTCCGTGACCAATGAGGGGATCCAATCGCCTTGGATCCAGCATGGCGGTAGAGCGGATCACGAGGTAGACCCCTTCTTGCCCTTGGCCCTCTTCTTGGCGCACTCCAGTGCCTTCGTCTTGTCCTTCGCCATCTCTGTGGTGGTCGACGGGAACGGGCGGAGCGGCACTGTGCTGGGACGGGTGAGGCAGAGAGATGAGGGAGAAAGGGGAATAATGGTGGGCACTGTTGCACACATCAGCCGTGTCGCCCTTTATACCCGCGCGTCCAAGTGACCGACCCGTGGGCCCGCACAATCTCAGCGCATCCTACAACCGGCGCCAGCCCGATACGTGGCAAAAAAGGTGGAGCAAAGATCGAGGAGTCCCTCCCCACTTGCCCTGCTTACCGTGCTGTGGTCGGCCCGCGCGCTTCTCCAAATTTCAAAACCCGTAGAATCCAGATGCAGCGAGTCAGTCGATTGTCAGAGATATCCAAATCCAATCTACTCAATGCTATGCTACTTATTTCACTCGGATATTCAAGAAGCCAGAATCGATCAAGGTGACTGATGAAGGATTAAACTACTAGCATACTTTCAGACCTCCAAGAAAATGTCTCCGAGACATTGGGTCAGGTCAAAATCGACTTCGAGCCTTCTTCACTCGGTCCTCGATCTATTTGGGGGCTAATGACGATGACATGTACCTAGGGTAGGGTCTTGGGCCTAACCCATATGCCCTACCCATGGACACTACACAAGAGGCCAAGGCCTACGAAGACAGAAAGAAGATACCGACTGGAATCATCACACAGTGTAACCCACTCGATAGAAGATCCACTCGGATACCCCAATTCCACTCGACCGTCGTCATTCACTCGGAGTACAAGAATCCACTCGAAGATCAGAAGACCTAGGGTCGCCTCTGGATAGCAACGGTCAGTCATTCACTTCGTCACCTTAAAGATCATTAAACGCGGGCGTTACCAGTAACGTTTGTGACATTATACTCTCATTGAACCCTTGCTTAACTGATGGCTGCGAGGGGTCGGCGTACTCTATATAAGCCACCCCTCCCCTCCTACACAAGGGTTCACACCCCCTGTAACTCAACACTCCAATCAACAAAGCCTCCGCGCCACCGAGACGTAGGGTTGTTACCTCCTCCGAGAGGGGCCTGAACTAGTAAATCCGAGTGTACAACCTCGCCGTAGCTAGGCACTGCCTTCTCTTACTACCCCCCATCTCTACTATCAGATCCGATCCCATGACAGTTGTCGCTGCCCCGCCGTACTAGCTACTGCCCGCAAGAAACACCGTCGCCCCGCCGTACGAGCTGCTGCCCGCCGGAGCCGCCGCCAAGCAAGCACCCACCCCCTTCTGCTGCCCTTGCTGCGAGCTGCTGCCGCCCCACTGCCAGGAGCCGCCGCAGTGTGAGCTGCGGGCTGGCACCGCCGCGCAAGCTACGAGCTAGCCTGCCGCACGCCGCGGATCCGATTTTTTTGCATTGTAGGGTGTTTTGTGCGAATTAACAGAGACCTTGTTGTAAATTCATTTGGTTTATATGGGATCTGTTCTGTCAACATAAAAATGCATCATAAATTTCCAAAAAATGTTTTAGGAGAAACCGTATACTATTTTTGGAGGGCGCGGTTTTAGCGCGTGCACGAGAGATGCTTTAAGCACTACAGGAATTGGCTTCTTTGCCGTCTGCCATGGCAGACGGCAAAGGTACCCAAAGTGGACGGCAAACCTCTTTGTCGTCTGCCACCGACGGCAAACCTGCCTGGCAAAGAAAGCTACAGTAAACAGGTTCTTTGCCGTCTGCTTCCTCAAAGCGGACGACAAAGAACCTTTGTCGACGGTGGCAGGCGGCAAAGAACATGGACGACAAATAATAGGCATTAGCCACGTTAGGTGCCTCACGATAGCCTTTGTCGTCTGCCAGTAGATAGCAAACATGCCCTCGCATTTGCCGTCTGCTATCTGACGTCAACCACGCGTCATGCCCCCCCAAGTCTTTGTCGTCCGCCACCGACGGCAAACTCCCAAAGCCTTTGTCGTCTGCCACGGACAACAAAGTAACCAAATGGGTTAGCTCCCAGATTGCACAGGTTGATGCCATGTGGCCACTTTGCCATCTGTGGCAGACGGAAAAGACCGCTTTGCCATAGGTGGCAGACGGCAAAGAGGCTGCATTGTTTCTGTTTTTTCTATTTTCTGTTATATCCCTGCATTTTCAAAAGATATATATGATATATATATAGTTTCAACCTCAAACATAGCCCATGTATCAAACATCTAGCAGCCCATCAATGCAACAGAACACGTAGGGTATTAAAAGATCCAATACATACATAGTTTCACGGAGTTCATCCATATATACACACATAGTTTCACATTGTTCATCAATACAAATGAAAACAAGAACTAAACACTAGCAGTCCATCAATGGTGCTTCCATGAAGTGAATCAAACCTGCAAAAATGGGAGTAAGAAAGTTAGAAGAAGAAGAAGAAGACTAGAAGAAGAAGAAGAAGAAGAAGAAGAAGAAGAAGATTAGAAGAAGAAGAAGAAGACATTTTCTTCTTATTATTATTCTTCTTCTTTTCTCATCTTTCTTCTTCTCTTCTATCTTTTTATCCTTTTCCTCCTCATTCTCATTCTTCTTCTTTTATTCTTTCTTTTTCTTCTCTTTCTTCTTCTATTCTTTCCTTTTCTCCTCTCCCTTGTTTTTCTTCTTCTTATTCCTTATTTGTATCATTTTAGAGCTAACTTAGGTAATTATGCCATTATTTAGCTAACTAAGCTTATTATGTCAATTTGGAGGAAAATAAGATAAGTATAGGTCATTTTTGTGCTAATCTAGGTGATGATGCCATTTTTTAGCCAACTTACGTAAGTATAGGTCATTTTTTATCTAACTTAGGTAATTATGCCACTTAGGAGGAAAATAAGCCAATTATATGACATCTATGAGAGAACCAAGGTTACTATGCCATTTTTGAAATGAATAAGCTACTTATGTCATAAATGAACTAAATTAGCTAATTATGTCATTTTGGAGGATAATTAGCTAAGTACGTCTTTTTTGTTAAGTATAAGTATGTGGCATAATAGGGCTAACAAGCATGTACAAAGCTAAATATGCATTTGTTAAGCAAAACACTAGAGAAAACTTACCCTCGTCACAACAAATGCGATCAAGATCGCAACTAAGGTAACAATTGATCCAACAACATAATTATACCAAGCCTCATTATCAATGTCATATTTTCTAATCTTCTTAATCTTCAAGCGCATTGCATTCATCTTCAAGCGCATTGCATCCATCTTCATCTTGTGATCATTGACGACATCAACAACATACAACTCCAATTTCATCTTCTCTTCTTCAATTATTTTCATTTTTTCTTTCAAATACACATTTTCTTTTTCAACTAAATGTAACTTCTCGACAAGAGGATCGGTTGCAATTTCCGGTTCACATACCTCCTAGATAAAAATATCTCTATGTCAACTTGATGGCCATAATTGTCATAAATGCGAAATGCAACAAATAGTTATAAAAGAGAATATACCACATCCGAATCATAAACCGGGCGAGGGCCGACGGGGACGGATATCAAGACCATGGCACTATTATAACAAACAATCACACAAAGTAAGAAAATTATACAAGTAACTATATAAATCATACAATCATACAAGTAACTATACAATCAAGTACAACATAAAAAAATTGAATACCTAATAATAATCTTGATCGTCAGGTTCAATAAATGCTCCGGGGTTAATAAATGCATCATCATCATCACTATCATGAATGAAGTGCTCATTGGGTTCAGCTGCATCAACATGTGGAAGGCCACCTTATGTAATCGGTCAAGCATTGACAAGTCATCCGCAGCAGTAACCTCTTCTTGTTCAGGCTCAGGGGTGAAGTCGGATTCACTGTTGCTGTCTACTCCAATGTTCTGGGGTGAAGTAGAGCGTTTCTTGAAGCATTTTTTGGAAAGACGTGCCTCTTGGAAGAATTCACCTTCATATGTGTCTGGGTTAATATGAGGTTCATAATCCTCTTCATTGGGGGGAGGTGGTCTAACACGTGGCGGCACTTCATAAACGGCATCCCAACCATTCAGATTTGGATCAGTTTGGCAGGCCCACGGTAGATAGAAAATTTGGGTCGTCTATTGAGCCATAATATAGACATAGGGAACATCTAAATGGGTGCTTTTTTATTTCGACTAGCCCTATATGTTCATGAGTCCTTCTAGTCTCCTTCGGCTGGAACCAATAACATTTGAAGACTACGACGTTCGGTGGGTTTTCACCATAGAATAGAAGTTCATAAATTGCTTCAAGTCTCCCATAATACTCGATACCTCCATCGCCGATAGCAGAGACACAACAATTTGTAGACTTTCGGTCGGCCATAGATAGCTCTTTGCCGTAGGTACGAAAGCGATACCCGTTGATGCCGTATTTGTCAAATGAACGGACCTTATAGTCAAAACCATTAATGACTTGTCTCAATTCCGTGTCCATAGACTCTGAATTAGCCTACAAGTTTAATACGGAAGGATTGTTGCATTAGCCGCAAATTAGACAAAGAAATGAGAATGGTCTTGTTTGAACCAAGAGATGAAACCGGGAAAGCCGCCTCCTTGCTTTGTCAGAAGCTCATACTCTTTGATGGATTCCTTTTCGATCCCCGCTCCATCCGAGAATTTGGCGACGTATCGACTGAATCAAATATCCGGGAATAAGAGATTTTCAAAGGAAATAGAAGTTGTGAAACAATGTACCACGATAACTTACTCGATGTACGGCCGCACTTCTGTAAGGTTGTTGAAGATATACCATGAAATGGTCTGCCATTCTTCAACATCCAACGATATTGGTTTAGAAGCATCGGCTGGTGCGAGATTCCCTTTGAATAGGCTACGTTTGGATCCACCTTTTTAGGGTCGCCGACATTGTATCGAGGCTTCGGATTATGCAAATGGCGATTTTTGGCTTCGTAGTATGCTGTCACAAAGTTTGTCGCCTCCGCAGTAATGAATGCCTCGACCATCGATGCTTCAATTCTACGTTTATTTTTACATTTTGCTTGGAGCGTCTTCTGCATCCTCTCAGTTACGTAGCACCAATGATTTTGCATGCCCCCCCCATCTTGCCTCGGTCGGGAGATGCAAAATCAAGTGTTGCATTGGATTAAAGAAGCCTGATGGAAAGATCTTCTCTAACTTGCAGATCAACTCTGGAGCCAACACTTCCATTTCTTCTAGCACGGTAGGCGATAGTTCTTTCGCACAAAGAACACGGAAGAAATAGCTCAGCTCTGCCAGTACTAGCCATTCATCCTCAGGGATAAAGCCACGCAACATCACCGGCATTACTCGCTCAATCCATATGTGCCAATCATGACTCTTGAGACCAAATATTTTCAATTTTTCAAGACTTGCTCCCCTCTTTAGATTCGTTGCATACCCATTGGGGAACATCAACTGCATTTTCACCCACAAGATAATTTCCCTCATAGCTGGCCTTCCAAGATTGAACCATGCCTTTGGCTTCGTCCAGTTCTGCTTTCCTGTCAGTTCTTTCATGTTTTGTAACGGTCTATCACATAGCGCCTCTTGATCGACTCTAGCCTTAGTATTATCCTTTGGCTTCCCCTCTATGCTGAACAATGTATGAAATAGGGCCTCGGCGATATTCTTTTCAGTGTGCATCACGTCGATGTTGTGTGGGCAAAGGAGGTCTTTGAAGTAAGGAAGATCCCACAAGCATGTCTTGTGAGTCCAGGTGTGTTCTGAATTATACCCCTTGAAATACCCTGGATGCTCTGGATCTAGCTCGAGAGCATTTAACTGATCCAGGGTCTCTTGGCTTCTCAACGGAGGATGTGTAGAGTTTTTGACAACTCTACCTTTGATGAAGTTCTTCTTGTCTTTCCTGAACTTATGGCGAGGATCCAGGAACTGTATATGCAAGTCAAAGCAAGAAAACTTGCGACCCGCCTGCAGCCAACGAAACTCAAGAGATGCCTTGCATGTGGGACACGGGAACCTTCCATGTACACACCAGCCAACAAATAGCGCATACGCCGGCAAGTCATGTGTCGAGTACATGTACCAGACACGCATTATGAAGTTATGTTTGCTAAAGGCTTCGTATGTCTTGAACCCATTATCCCAAGCTTCTTGCAATTCGTCCTTAAGCGGTTGCATGTACACATTCATATTCTTCCTCGGATAGTTCGGCCCTGGAATTATCAACGTCAGGAAAATGTTCTTTCTTTGCATAATCTGTCCGGGGGAGATTGAGTGGAATGACAAATACGGGCCAACAACTGTATTGGGTTGCCGTCAGACCAAACACACTGAACCCATCCATGATGATGGCGACTCGAGGATTCCTTGGATCTGCCGCTTTTTGTGCATGTAATGCATCGAAGCGATTCCATGCTTCGCCATCCGATGTGTGTACCATCATCAGATTCCCATCTGCATCTAGTTCGGTTCTTTTGCCCGTTTTGTGCCATGTCATCTGTCTGGTCGTCCCTTTGACCATGAAAAGACATTGAATTGGTACGATTGTCATATACCAAAGAACATTAATGGGGATTTTGGTCTGCGTCTTATCACCCATACAGTTGTCTACCACAACATACCTGGAAGACTTGCAAACGGGACAATAGTTCAAGTCCGCATACTCAAGCCTAAATAAGGCACATCCTTTCTCACAGGCATGTATCTTCTCATAGGGCATCTTAAGAGCACGGAGGATTTTGTCTGGCTGGTACAGTTTGCAGGCATTACATGGCCTTTGGGTAGAAGGCGTCCAAATACTGTCATCATCGCGTTGTAGCATTCTCTGCCCAAATTGAATTGAGCCTTGAGAGCCACTATTTGTGAGATGGCATCTAGCTGACAAAGCTCAATGAGCTTGTGGAGAGGACGTTTTGAAGACTCCAACATTTCATTGAAGGCCTTTGCAGATTCCTCCATCTCATCGCCCGAATCCCGAGCATCATCAAAGTTTTGCACCATGTCTTCCATCCCGGTACCATGCTCGTTCATACGTCTCCAACGTATCTATAATTTTTTATTGTTCCATGCTATTATATTATCTGTTTTGGATGTTTTATATGCATTAATATGCTATTTTATATTATTTTTGGGACTAACCTATTAACCTAGAGCCTAGTGCCAGTTTCTGTTTTTTCCTTGTTTAGAGTTTCGCAGAAAAGGAATACCAAACGGAGTCCAAATGGAATGAAACTTTCGCGATGATTTTCTTGGACCAGAAGACAACCAGGAGACTTGGGGATGAAGTCAGAGCAGCCACGAGGCGGCCACAAGGACGGAGGGCGCGCCCAGGGGGTAGGGCACCCCCTCCCCCACCCTTGTGGGCCCCCGATGACCCTCCTGACCTAATTATTTCACCTATATATTCCCAAATATCCCCGAACCACCAGAAGCATCCACGAAAAGACTTTTCCACCGCCGCAACCTTCCGTACCCGTGAGATCCCATCTAGGGACCTTTTCCGGCACCCTGCCGGAGGGGGATTCGATCACGGAGGGCTTCTACATCAACTCTATTGCCCTTCCGATGAAGCGTGAGTAGTTTACCACAGACCTACGGGTCCATAGCTAGTAGCTAGATGGCTTCTTCTCTCTCTTTGATTCTCAATACCATGTTCTCCTCGATGTTCTTGGAGATCTATCCGATGTAATACTTTTTTGCGGTGTGTTTGCCGAGATCCGATGAATTGTCGATTTATGATCAGCTTATCTATGAATATTATTTGAATCTTCTCTAAATTATTTTATGCATGATTCGATATCTTTGTAACTCTCTGATGCGGAGCAACCTACGATCATCCCCATGTACACTCGAGCCTACGCCTTTGGACCTAAGGTGAACCCGCTCCTAAACGCTTCTCCTTTCCATTCATGTGAGACATGGTTGCTACCTAATGCAAGGACACTACACATGCCTAGGTACCAAGGAGACCCTCTCAGAGATGCTCGGAATGATGGACAAGTCCCCAAGTACAAGGATCAAGGAGCATGATGAGAGGAACCGGAGAAAGGCTACAGGACCCCGACATCTGGCCAGGCCCCGGACATCCGGCCCCTCCCGCAAGCCCGGACATCCGGCACCAGCCCAGAAATCCGGCGCCCATCACAGAAGGCACCCGAAGCCGAACCATGTCATCCCGGACATCCGGCCAGAGGCCCAGACATCCGGCTCTTCCCGAGCCGCCGGACATCCGGCCCCCCGCCCGGACATCCGGCCCCGCCTATCCAGAGACTACAGAAGTTTGCACCGCCAGCCCGGACATCCGGGCCCCAGCCCGGACATCCGGCCCCTCCTGAAGCCCCGGACATCCGGCCCGTCGCCCGAACATCCGGCTCCGTCTGTCTGCGCACAGTAAAGGGCCGAGGCCCGTGTACCCCTTCGACCCCCTAGACTATATATACTCCTTCTCCTCCATCTTTCTAGGGGCAGCAAAGGATTAGCTCATTTAGAGATAGAGCTTTGCTCATCCATATCGGATCTACTCCACGAGAGAGACTGCGGCCCCTCTACGGAGAAGATCCACCTTGGATTCAAGACCCCTCACGGGAAGATCCCCTCGTGGATTCAATACCTCCTCACGGAGAAGAACCGGTTACCGTTTGTATCGTCCGTTGTTGACTTTGGATCTTGTATCTTACCTTTGTGTTCATCGATCTAGCGCATGTGTGATCTATTCTTGTTGGTTGTGTGATTTCTCTTGTGTTCCTCTCGTGTTTCCCTCGTGTTTCCCCTCGTGTTCATCACGTTCCTCGTAGGGATCCGCTCCTTTCATGAAAGATCGGCCATCTAGGGTTCCACCCTACATCATCTTGGATCAGAGCCAGCTTGTCTCATGATATCTTGGTATCATGAGCCACGTTGATCACGATTTCGGAGCCTCCCCGTTGTGTTTTCTAGCCTACTTTTGTTGATTTCTTCCCCAATTTCAAAAATCCCCACCAAAAATAGCCCCAAATTTTTTTGTGATTTGTTGGTTTGATGATGTTTTGTTGAATTTGATCCGTGGATTTGCTTTGTTACTTGTGGATCTAGCTTTCCCCCAATTTTCCCCACTTTCCATCCATGAAATCTCTCCAATTTTTCCCTTGAAATCATCAATTTCCGCCCCCAAAATCGAGTTCCTCGAGTTCATCCTCGGATTTGGAGCCCGGACATCCGGCCCGTATCCCCGGACATCTGGCCCCCCGGACATCCGGCCCGTGGCCCGGACATCCGGCTCCTGGAGCTCATTTTCGCGCGCGGTTCTGGACATCAGGTCCCGGAAATCCGGCCAAAGCCCCGGATGTCCGACCCCTGTACATTTCAGCTTTCCCGTTTCACCGTTTTGTGCATAACTTCCACATCGGAGTCCGATTTTCGCGTTCTTTAGCTCGTTGAGTAGCTATTGACATCCTCTACCCCTCTAGATAGGTTCCATCACCATTTGACTCCATCAAATTTTTTACACTTTGGCATCTTTGCCTAGGGCTTCCACCATAACTTTCGCATAGCCAACACCGACTTCCTCAGCCTAACCATTTTTGTTCGTGTTGTGAGTTGTGTCTCCTAAGGTGTTTCGGCTACTTAGGGACGTGCTTCCAACCCCGACATCGTGTATAGTTCACCACCTTACCCTTCATTTCCGCATTGCGTTTCAAAACCCCATCATTGCATTTCCGCAATCCCATTGAGCTTCCGCAAAACCACCACCGCTTTCCACTACCACCGTTTTGACTTTTGTCCTTGAGATTTTGAGTTGTGGTTTTTCCGTTTCCTAAGGTGTTTCGGCTACTTAGGGACGAGTCTCCATCATCTTGGTATCTACATCAAGAACACCGCCACTCATCATCGC
This sequence comes from Triticum aestivum, assembly GCF_018294505.1. Lineage (NCBI taxonomy): Eukaryota > Viridiplantae > Streptophyta > Magnoliopsida > Poales > Poaceae > Triticum > Triticum aestivum. The sequence goes on from NC_057796.1 coordinate 181,216,474, forward strand.
CAAGGACGGTAACCTCGACGACACCATTGTATATTCCCCTTGCAATTGCATTGATAACCCCTAGCCCATTTTGCGTCACTTGCCTATTGAGACTAGCCATTTGAGTATTGCCGGCAACGTTACTTGTGCACATTAGTGATCTACACCATACATTGCATACATACCATATCATATTGGTATCATCATATCATATCTTGTGTCACAAGATTGTTCCCGCATATACACAATTGCTATCTTGGTTTGTGCATTTTGCAAAGTGGCCATACAAAAAAAAAGAATAAGCTTTTAAGAAAAAGAGAAGAGAAAAGAAGCTTGTAAGCAAGTGCCATAGAATCATACCACATTGCATATAAGATTGTCATATCCGATCATCTTGAGCGAACACCGGGAACCATACATACATAGCATACTTGGGATAGAAAGTTTATCCATTCTGCATATCATAGGTTGTGCACAAGTGTCGTATCCGCCTATTGAGCAATCGTGCTAGCGTCTCTCTTGAGTTGTGCAACATGAGCGTTTTTCGTGGACTCCACATTTTGTGCTCATTCCTTGGTTGCACGACCCCATTTATCTATCCGTGTGTGTGTTTCCGTGTGCCATTCTTTGCTATTGGTCTACTTGTTTCACTTGCGAATTTGTGAATCTTTTTCAACATTATTGACTCTTGCTAACATTTTGCATCAAATTTTTGTGCCACTATCCTCACCAAGCTCCAGCATAAGCCTTATTTGTGTAGGTGTGAGAAACCGACAAAAATTGGTACCAATTGTGCTATTTCCTTGTTACACATTGAGTGATCATTGATCCATCATCAACATCGGTCAAGGTACATTTGGTATAAGTTCTTCTCTTTATCCCACTCATATTTGCTCGAGTCTTGTGATGGATAGGCAAGGCATTTCATCTCCGGTCTTCGACAACAACGACGGCACGAACAACTACATCACCAAAGCGTCCATCTTCAGACTACAACGACAAATGCAAGGTGCACAATCTACCTTGCGAGAGCGCCTCGACAACCTCGCCATCGACATACACCACTCCGAAGCAAGGAAAAGGGACTACATCGACACCAAGTTGGGCGAGCTAAAGGATCAACTACGCGACATGGTGGCCGACTACAAGTCTTCTTCCCTTTCATCATCCTCAAGGCGGCGGCGAGCAAGTCGATCATCTTCGGAGCGCAAACAAGATGCAAGCGCAAGTCATCCACGACCACATCTCCATGGCGACCATCGCCAACATCGTCATGAAGGGCAAGTCACCTCCAAGCATCATGTGCACGACGACGACGAACGACATCTACTACGAGCTCAAGTGCGACAACGACAACATCAACATGAAGATGCTCCACAAGCGCAAATGCATAAGTCCAAACAAGCCCTACTTCACGCCAAGGCCACACTTCAAGAGCATAAGAGAAGACCGCGAGACGAGCACCACCAAGACAGAGCTACGGCTACAACAACCACTTTGGCATCTTCGCCAAGTGCTATGAAGGCATCTTCGCCTTTGGACGTACGGCATCTTCGCCTACTTCCCATGAGTTCGCCTACATCAACATCTTCAACAACAAGGCGACCACCTACGAGCGAGGGCGACACTTCCATCTTCGGAAGCCCCTCAAGGAAGATGGCCGAGCATGGGAAATTCCCTTCGGTCATGGAGACGAGCTACGAGGTGCCACATCATATGGGCCTCCAACAACAAGACGGCGACAAGAAGGTTGAGCATGGGACTATCCCTTCAACCAAGGCGGCGATAGGAGTTGAGCATGGAGATATTTGCACCAACATCACTCCGACACCCACATATCATGAGATGACCCAATTGCCATGTGAGGAGAGCCACCCAACCATGAGTGACATGAGTGACTCCACCATATATGACATTGAGTGCATTTCCTATGAGAGGATGAGTGTGACCACCATTAGCCCCACACATGAGAGCATGCCACACATCCTATGTGAGGTTGAGTGCCATTTGAGTGACTCCACCAACCATATGAGTGAGAGCATCTTACCGGGAGTGAGTGAGCCACAACACTTAGTGAGTGAGGTAGTTGACACGGCATGTGAGGCCACTATGATTTCTAACGACTTACCCTCTACTCCGAGTGTGTTTTCTTCTTTGGTGCTAGTTCTCCAACATGACGACATGCCTATCCTCGACGAGTCCATACCTCCAATGGAGACGACGATGGCCATGGTGGACAATGATGAACCCCCCACATGGTACCATCTAGTTGCAACCTCACCTACAACACATGAGCTACGCTCCAAAGGTAACATAGGTATGGTGCTTCTCTTGTCCCACTAGTGGACTATCTCACCAATGATTGTTTGCACGATGATGACACACCTATTACCATGCTTCATGCTAGTGCGACTTCTTCATGTCATGACTTACCCATTTATGATGAATATGAGGATGAGCATGTTGAGTTGCCTAGTTGTGATGCTATGCTCCATAGGATATCATGTGAAAATTCTATTGGTCACTTCATGTTTGACAATCCTTTGAACTTGTCATATGCTATGAGTGAGATCTCCCATATTGTTTCATTTCAATCTCAACATAGTGACTATGCATGCCCCATTAAAATACATCCCATTTGCACTTATGGCATAGATGACGAAATGATGGTCATTGTCTTTTGTTTTTCATGTGATGATATTGCCATGCTTCCTTTACATGATTTGCGCAATTCATCTACTATGCCATGCCATGATCACATTGCCCCGAATATGGATTGTTTTGGATGTTATCAATATTCTCCATGTGATGTTTCTACAAATGCTCATGAGGAGACCCCCATAGTTTCCTCATACATATTAGGAGATCTTGATGCATTCCATACTTTGCATGATTCCCATAATTGTTTGCACCATATGCATTCCATTCATAACAATGCTCTAGATATCACTAGTGATGCATTACACAATTTGAGTCTCCATTATGCTATACATAATAACAAACCTCTCATGATGGATGACATGTTTCTATATCACGCATCTCATTTATTTGAGCATTGGCTATTTTGTGCTAACCAACACATGCACGTATGCATCATGATGGATGATGTGTACATCTACCACGCACACACAATTTTCCCTTTGACTTTGTTTTGTGTAGGTACTTATGAACACTCGTCAACCTCACAATCCCATGAGTTGACGAAACGAGCTCTTGAGAGCAAAGATGACTTGGGATCCTGTGGATTGTCCTTCCCACCATTCCCTTCGCGCACCGACTACGCGCATCTCTTCTACTTGGCTCTCACACGGCTATGGGATGTTTACCATTTGTCACCTTATGCTCATTTTTCCGTGTTCACTTTGCATGCTATGCTTGCTTCTATGCCTTTGCCATGCAATTGTGACCCTTGCTTGCATTTACCCATGATGCAACATTATGGTACTCCTATGTGTATTTGCATGCTTGGTGGAGATCCTTGTTGCCATTGCCATGTTTATCATGTGCCCCATGATATTGATGCTATTTTGCTAATATCTTGCCTTTATAAGAATGATGAGAACACTTGTTGGGTATCTTACCACTCGAATGATAGGTTTTGCATTTACGCTAACCTCATTTGTTTTTCCGAGTGTTTGTCATGTTCTTTCGTTTTGAAGGATTCACAAGGCGGTACGATCATGAAACATTTTGGTTATGAGAAGGCATACATGATGCGCAACTCCATCACCCTTGAGAAACTACTAAAGGTGCACTCCTTCCCTTTGAGCCATTCTCAAATACGCATGTTGGATGGGTCATTCTTTCATTGTTGTTTCCTTCTTCTTGTCTACATGATACATATATTGGATGGAGGACCGACATTGGAGATGGACCCTATGGACCTTCAAGTTGAGGAGTGCCACGACATTGAGCCATGGTACAACAACTCCCATAACAAGTTTGCACTTTATACATGGATTGACTTGCATTATGATTGCCTTGGTGCATCTTGTATTTCCATGTCATCCATGATATATGAGCTTGTGCATTTCCTTAGCAAATTTGTTGTGATCTTTCTTGATGGCATATTCATACATAATGATCACATTGCCTACCATCAATTGCATGATAACATAATCATATTGAGCATCCATTGCCATATTCATGCTATTGATAAACCATCTCACTATGACATCATTTTGCACCGTGGTTGCATTCATCATATTCAAAACACATTTGTGTGCACAATGTATGATTTTTCTCCCATGAACGCTTTGCATATCATTCTATATCATCTTGATAAGCTTCATGCGCTTTGCCACGAACAATCTTGCCTCATGGACTCATTCTTACATGATGGACACTTTGTGTGCGCTAACCATTGTATTTCCAAGTGTTGTTTGTGTTTGCTCTTTTTGCATGTCTACCACTCCGGACACACCTTGGAGTACTTGGATTGCGCCATGTCTTCCACTTCGTCCAACTACAAGTCCGTCCACGACAACCGTTTCCATGGTGATGAGGATTTCGATCCGAGGTCGGATCTTTCCCGAGGGAGGGGAGATGATGCGGAACATCCTACGGTCATCCCCATGTACACTCGGGCCTACGCCTTTGGACCTAAGGTGAACCCGCTCCTAAACGCTTCTCCTTTCCATTCAAGTGAGACATGGTTGCTACCTAATGCAAGGACACTACACATGCCTAGGTACCAAGGAGACCCTCTCGGAGATGCTCGGAATGATGGACAAGTCCCCAAGTACAAGGATGAAGGAGCACGACGAGAGGAACCGGAGAAAGGCTACAGGACCCGGACATCCGGCCCCTCCCGCAAGCCCGGACATCCGGCACCAGCCCGAAAATCCGGCGCCCATCACAGAAGGCACCCGAAGCTGAACCACGTCAGCCCGGACATCCGGCCAGAGGCCCGGACATCCGGCTCTTCCCGAGCCGCCGGACATCCGGCCCCCCAGCCCGGACATCCGGCCCCGCCTATCCAGAGACTACAGAAGTTTGCACCGCCAGCCCGGACATCCGGGCCCCAGCCCGGACATCCGGCCCCTCCTGAAGCCCCGAACATCCGGCCCATCGCCCGGACATCCGGCTCCGTCTGTCTGCGCACAGTAAAGGGCCGAGGCCCGTGTACCCCTTCGACCCCCTAGACTATATATACTCCTTCTCCTCCATCTTTCTAGGGGCAGCAAAGGATTAGCTCATTTAGAGATAGAGCTTTGCTCATCCATATCGGATCTACTCCACGAGAGAGACTGCGGCCCCTCTACGGAGAAGATCCACCTTGGATTCAAAACCCCTCACGGGAAGATCCCCTCGTGGATTCAAGACCTCCTCACGGAGAAGAACCGGTTACCGTTTGTATCGTCCGTTGTTGACTTTGGATCTTGTATCTTACCTTTGTGTTCATCGATCTAGCGCATGTGTGATCTATTCTTGTTGGTTGTGTGATTTCTCTCGTGTTCCTCTCGTGTTTCCCTCGTGTTTCCCCTCGTGTTCATCACGTTCCTCGTAGGGATCCGCTCCTTTCGCGAAAGATCGGCCATCTAGGGTTCCACCCTACATCACTCTCTTCCAACTAGCGGTTTGGTTTAGCCAACTAGATTGGTTTTTCTTGCAATGGGAGAAGTGCTTAGCTTTGGGTTCAATCTTGCGAAGTCCTTTCCCAGTGACATTAGGGGCAGCCAAGGCACGTATTGTATTGTTGCCATCGATGATAAAAAGATGGGGTTTTAATCATATTGCTTGATTTAATTCCTCTACATCATGTCATCTTACTTAATGCGGTAATCTGTTGTTCATGAACTTAATACTCTAGATGCAGGCAGGAGTTGGTCGATGTGTGGAGTAATAGTAGTAGAAGCAGAATCATTTTCGGTCTACTTAACACGGACATGATGCCTATATTCATGATCATTGCCTTAGATATCGTCATAACTTTGCGCTTTTCTATCAATTGCTCAGCAGTAATTTGTTCACCCACCGTATTATTTGCGATCTTGAGAGAAGCCTCTAGTGAAACCTATGGCCCCCGGGTCTATTTTCCATCATATAAGTTTCTCATTACTATTTTCCATCATATAAGTTTCTATTTTCCATCATATTAGTTTCTGATCTACTATTTTGCAATCTTTTACTTTCCGATCTATAAACCAAAAATACCAAAAATATTTACTTTATTGTTTATCTATCTCTATCAGATCTCACTTTTGCAAGTAACCGTGAAGGGAATGACAACCCCTTTTTCGCATTGGGTGCAAGTTGTTTGATTGTTTTTGCAGGTATTAAGTGATTTGTGTGTTGTCTCCTACTGGATTGATACCTTGGTTCTCAAACTGAGGGAATACTTATCTCTACTTTGCTGCATCACCCTTTCATGTTCAAGGGAAAAACCAACGCAAGCTCAAGCAGTAGCAATAAGAATTTCTGGCGCCGTTGCCGAGGATATTTACGCCAAATCAAGACTCGTCTCCCGTCAACTTGCTAATTTCTGGCACCGTTGCCGGGGAGATCTACGCCAAGTCAAGACATACCAAGTACCCATCATAAGCTCTCATCTCTTGCATTACATTATTCGCCATTCGCCTCTCATTTTCCTCTCCCCCACTTCTAAAATGATTTTCAAAAAGATTTGCCTTTTGTTCGCCCTTCTTCCATTCGTCTTTTCGTTTGCCTTTATGTCTTACTTGGCTCGTTTGCTTGTTTGATTGGAACAATTGTGTATTTATTGAAAATCGGAAACCAAAGAGTTTATGGATCCTCATCCACTTGCTAATATTTTTAAGAGATCCAATTATGATGAACCTATTGCTAGTGATTTGAGTGCACTCGATTATCTTTATGAAGTTTTGCTTGAAATTCGTGAATCTAAAATTTGTGATGAAGAAATCTATGAAGTGATTCACAATAGCTCCTTGAATAAAAATCATGATTGCAATGGTTTTACTATAAATTCTATTAATGTCAATTATGTTAATGATATGTGAAACCATAAGCTTGTGGAGGCTAATTTTGCTATGTCTACTACTTGTTGCAATGATCATGATTGGGGCGATTCTTCCTATGATCTTGAAAATTTATTTAAGCCCCATGATGAATATGAGATTGATAATAATGTTTTCAATAATATTGAAAGTGGGTTTGGAAGAGTGTCGACTTTAGATCCCACATATTTGGAGAATATTCAATCTTATGCAATTTTTGATAAAAGTGGGTTTGGAGAGGTCATGACTTTATTTGATGATAATCCCACTATTTTGGAAGAGTGTCAACTTCGCATGCATGTGGATTGTGTTGAGAATATGTTATGTGATACCTATATTGTTGAATTTGCTTATGATCCTACATCTAATTACTATGAGAGAGGAAAATATGCGTGTAGAAATTTTCATGTTACTAAATTTCCTCTCGTTATGTTGAGATTGCTATTGTTTCTTTCTTCTTCCTTGCATATGCTAGATCTTGCTTGTCTTGCTAATTTTTTTCCTATAAAATGCCTATGCATAGGAATTATGTTAGACTTAGATGTGATTTTCATATACTACATGATGCTCTCTTCGTGTTTCAATTGCTATCTTTCATGTGAGCATCACTAAAATTATCGATGCCTAGCTTAATGGCTTTAAAGAAAAGCGCATGTTGGGAGACAACCTAATGACCCACAAGTATAGGGGATCTATCATAGTCCTTTTGATAAGTAAGAGTGTCAAACCAACAAGGAGCGGAAGGAAATGACAAGCGGTTTTCAGCAAGGTATTCTCTGCAAGCACGAAATTATCGGTGACAGATAGTTGTATGATGAGATAATTCGTAACGGGTAACAAGTAACCAAAGTAAACAAGGTGCAGCAAGGTGCTCCAGTCCTTTTTGTAGCAAAGGACAACCCTAGACGAACTCTTATATGAAACAAAGCGCTCCCGAGGACACATGGGAATTACTGTCAAGCTAGTTTTCATCATGCTCATATGATTCGCGTTCGTTACTTTGATAATTTGATATGTGGGTGGACCGGTGCTTGGGTGCTGCCCTTCCTTGGACAAGCCTCCCACTTATGATTAACCCCTCTCGCAAGCATCCGCAACTAAGAAAGAAGAATTAAGATAAATCTAACCATAGCATGAAACATATGGATCCAAATCAGCCCTTACGAAGCAACGCATAAACTAGGGTTTAAGCTTCTGTCACTCTAGCAACCCATCATCTACTTATTACTTCCCAATTCCTTCCCCTAGGCCCAAACAATGGTGAAGTGTCATGTAGTCGATGTTCACATAACACCACTAGAGGAGAGACAACATACATCTCATCAAAATATTGAACGAATACCAAATTCACATGATTACTTATAACAAGACTTCTCCCATGTCCTCGGGAACAAACGTAACTACTCACAAAGCATATTCATGATCAAGATTAGAGGAGTATTAATTATCATTAAGGATCTAAAAATATAATCTTCCACCGGATAAACCAACTAGCATCAACTACAAGGAGTAATCAACACTACTAGCAACCCACAGATACCAATCTGAGGTTTTGAGACAAAGATCGTATACAAGAGATAAATTAGGGTTCGAGAGGAGATGGAGATTGATGGAGATTGACCCCCTCTCGATGAGAGGATCGTTGGTGATGACGATGGCTCCGATTTCCCCATCCCGGAGGGAAGTTTCCCCGGTAGAACAGCTCCACCGGAGCCCTAGATTGGTTCTACCCAGGTTCCGCCTCGAGACGCGGCGCTTCGTCCCGAAAGCTTTCTTCTAATTTTTTTGGTCAAAACACACCATATAGCAGAAGATATGCATCGGGGGCCTGCCAGGGGGCCCACAAGGACAGGGGGCATGCCCAGGGGGTAGGGCGCGCCCTCCACCCTTGTGGATGGCAGGTGGCCCCCCTCAGGTGCTTTCTTTGCCCAATATGTTTTATATATTCCAAAAATATTCTCTGTGAAGTTTCAGGACTTTTGGAGTTGTGCAGACTAGGTCTCTAATATTTGCTCCTTTTCCAGTCCAGAATTCCAACTGTCGGCATTCTCCCTCTTCATGTAAACCTTATAAAAGAAGAGAGAAAGGGCATAAGTATTGTGATATAATGTGTAATAACAGCCCATAATTTGATAAATATCAATATAAATGCATGATGCAAAATGGACGTATCAACTCCCCCAAGCTTAGACCTCGCTTGTCCTCAAGCGAAAGCCGAAATCGAAAAATATGTCCACATGTTTAGAGATAGAGTTGTCGATAAAATAAAATACGAACATGAGGGCATCATGATCATCTTTAGAATAGCAAAATATATTGTCATATAATTTCTTATGCTAAAGTAACAATTCATTCACAAGGTAAAGTATGAATCAGAAACTTCATTGAAAACTAACAAACTATGATCTCACTCATTGAAGCAATTGCAATTTATCATAACATCGGAAAGAGTCAATATAAGAGCTTTTCAGCAAGTCCATATACTCAACTATCATTTAATCTTTCACAATTGCTAACACTCACGCGATATTTATGGGTTCAAAGTTTCAATCGGACACAGAAAAAAATAGGGGCTTATAGTTTCACCTCCCAACCTTTTACCTCAAGGGTAATGTCCACAATAATACTTTATGATAACCTACATCCAAGTGGATATGTATATCCGGATCTCTCCAACACATAGTGCTTGCAAAGGAAAAAGTGTAAAAAGGAAAGGTGAAGGTCACCATGACTCTTGTATAAGGGTAGAAGATAAAAGTAAAAGATAGGCCCTTCGCAGAGGGAAGCAAAGGTTGTCATGCGCTTTTATGGTTGGATGCGCAAAATCTTAATGCAAAAGAACTTCACTTTATATTGTCGCTTGTGATAAAGAACTTTATTATGCAGTCCGTTGCTTTTATTTCTTCCATATCACAAGTTCGTATAAAGCTTATTTTCTTCACACTAATAGATCATACATATTTAGAGAGCAATTTTTATTGCTTGCACCAATGACAACTTACTTGAAGGATCTTACTCAACCCATAGGTAGGTATGGTGGACTCTCATGGCAAAACTGGTGTAACGGATGTTTGGAAGCACAAGTAGTATCTCTACTTGGTGCAAAGAATTTGGCTAGCATGAGAGGGAAAGGTAAGCTCAACATGTTGGACGATCCATGACAATATAGCTTCTATTCGGATATAAGAAAACATAACCCATTATGTTGTCTTCCTTGTCCAACATCAACTTTTTAGCATGTCATAGTTTAATGAGTGCTCACAATTACAAAAGATGTACAAGATAGTATATTTATATGTGAAGCCTCTCTTTCTTTATTACTTCCTATTAATTGCAACAATGACCAAAACTATGTTTGTCAACTCTCACCAATTTTTTATTCATCATACTCTTTATATGTGAAGTCATTACTCTCCCTAAGATCAATATACGATCTTTTCATTTCTTTTTATTCCTTTCTTTTATTTAATTCCCTCAAGATCATAGCAAAATAGCAAAGCCCTCAACTCAAAACTACTCTTTATTATATATAACTCACGGACTCGATTACATAGATAGGGAACATAAAGCAAAACTCAAGGCTAGATCATAATAAAAATTTTATTCTACTAGATCAAGATATAACCAAAAGGATCGAACTAAGAAAAATGATAAAGGTAAAGGTGTGATGGTGATACGATACCGGGGCACCTCCCCCAAGCTTGGCAGTTGCCAAGGGGAGTGCCATACCCATGTATTTATGTCTCTTTCTTTGGAGGTGATGATGTGATATTCTTGGCGATGATGCCCCTTAAGATGCGGTTCTCCTCCTCGAGCTTATTATTTTTCTACTTAAGATCCATTATTTCCTTGCGAAGTTTACCTGTGACGGTTCGAGCTCCAATTACCCAAGGATGTTTCATAGCTATGGGAGAAAAACTAACACTCTTTTCCATATTTTCATAAGAGAGAAATCTAGCATTAGGAGGGATGACCGAGTTTGGTATTGTTGAGCTCTGAAGTTCCTCCAACATGAATCCAGCTTGAAGACGAGAGGTAACTTCCTGATCCTCCTCCATTGCATCCACTCTTTTCAAGTCAGCCTCCATCTCTTCCTCCGTTGCTTGCCCGAAGTGGTTAGCTTTGCTATATGCTCTTGGCCCGGTGTCGAGTGAGATACACGACTCTGCCCGACCAACTCTTCCGAAGACATCTTGCTTCAAATCTGTTGCAGAAACAACTCAAAACAAAAAATAGGGGATTTTGTCATGGTACTGTGGTTAAAACCTTCGGGAGATTATATAATGATTTTTTACCGACCAAAAGAAGTATCGTGCAAGAAAACGGGGTCCGGAGGGCACACGGGGTGGCCACAAGGTAGGGGGCGTGCCCTCCACCCTTGTGGTCTCCTCGTGTCTCTTTTCGACTACTTTTAATTTTTCTAATTTTTTTAATATTCCAAAACGGAGGAAAATTGCCATTAGAACAGTTTTGGAGTCGGTTTATGTACCGTACCACATACCTATTTCTTTTTGGAGTCCGAAACATTCTGGAAAGTGTCCCTTATGTACTCCTCCAGTGTTTCGGTGTCAATAATATTGGTCTCAACATTTATAGGAGTACCTGTGGTATAATGTTTGATTCTTTGGCCGTTTACCACCTTCGGATTTGTGCCTTCGGCGTTGTTGATTTTCATGGCGCCGGAACGATAGACCTCCTCGATAATGTAAGGGCCTTTCCATTTAGAGAGAAGCTTTCCTGCAAAAAATCTTAAATGAGAGTTGTATAGCAAAACAAGATTACTGATGACCCACAAATATAGGGGATCAATTGTAGCTCTTTTCGAGAAGTAAGAGTATCGAACCCAATGAGGAGCAGAAGGAAATAACAAGTGGTTTCCAGCAAGGTAATGTCTGCAAGTGCTGAAATTGTAAGTAGCAGAGTAGTTTGATAGTAAGATAATTTGTCACAGCAAGTAACGGTAGTAGTAACAAAAGTGCAGCAAGGTATCCCAATCCTTTTGAGGCAAAGGACAAGCCAAAACAGTCTCTTATGATAAGCAAAGTGTTCTTGAGGGTACACGGGAATTTCATCTAGTCACTTTCATCATGTTGGTTTAAGCTTCTGTCACTCTCGCAACCCATAGCATTAAACTTTTGGATCCAATCGGTCCCTTACGGAATAGCGCATAAACTGGGGTTTAAGCTTCTGTCACTCTCGCAACCCATCATCTAATTGCTACCCCACAATGCATTCCCTTAGGCCCAAATATGGTGAAGAGTCATGTAGTCGATGTTCACATGACACCACTAAGGGAATCACAACATACATACTATCAAAATATCGAACACATATCAAGTTCACATGATTACTTGCAACATGATTTCTCCCGTGACCTCCAGAACAAAAGTAACTACTCACGAATGATAAACATGCTCATGATCAGAGGAGTATTAAATAGCATAATGGATCTGAACATATAATCTTCCACCAAATAAACCGTATAGTAATCAACTACAAGATGTAATCAACACTACTAGTCACCTACAAGCACCAATCTATAGTTTCGGTAACAAGATTGAACACAAGAGATGAACTAGGGTTTGATATGAGATGGTGATGTTAAAGATGTCGATGGAGATTGCCCTCCCCAAGATGGGAGAGTTGTTGGTGATGATGATGACGATGATTTGCCCCTCCGAGAGGGAAGTTCCCCCGGCGGAATCGCTCCGCCAGAGGGCAAAAGTGCTCCTGCCCAAGTTCCGCCTTGAGGCGGCGGCGCTCCGTCCCGAAAGTCCTCTCCTTATTTTTTCTAGCTCAAAATGACCTCTATAATAGAAGATGGGCACCGGAGGTGGGCCTGGGTGAGCACAACCCACCAGGGCGCGCATGGGCTCCCTGGCGCGCCCAGGTGGGTTGTGCCCACCTGGTGGGCCCCCTCTGGTAGTTATTTGCTCCAATAATTGTTATGTATTCCATAAAAAATCCTCGTGAAGTTTTAGCTCATTTGGAGTTGTGCAGAATAGGTAGCCTGACGTAGCTTTTTCAGGTCCAAATTTCCAGCTGCTGGAATTCTCCCTCTTGGTGTATACCTTGCATATTATGAGAGAAAAAGCATTAGAATTACTCCAAAAGGCTTTATTATGGATAAAAACATCATTAATAACAGTAAGAAAACATGGTGCAAAATGGACGTATCAACTCCCCAAAGCTTAGACCTCGCTTGTCCTCAAGCAAAAACCAAAATCAAAAATCATGTCCACATGCTTTGAGAGAGAGGTGTCGATAAAAACAAAATACGGACATAGAAGCATCATGTTGATTATCGATACGTCTCCAACGTATCTATAATTTATGAAGTATTCATGCTATTTTGTTATATTTCTTGGATGTTTACAATCATTTTATAGCATCTTTATATTTTTTTGGGACTAACCTATTGACCCAGTGCCCAGTGCCAGTTGTTGTTTTTTGCTTGTTTTTTACATCGCAGGAAATCAATATCAAACGGAGTTCAAACACCGCAAAACTTTTTGGAGATTTTTTATGGACTAGAACACCCAAGATGGGCCAGAGTAGCACCTGGGGGTGCCCAGAGGGGGGCACAACCCACCAGGGCGCGCCTGGGGGCCCAAGCTCGCCCAGGTGGGTTGTGCCCACCTCGGTGGCCTCCCGCACCCCCTCTTTACCCTATAAATTCCCAAAAATTCCAAAAACCCTCGGGGAGAACCTAGATCAGAAGTCCCGCCACCGTAGGCCTCCGTAGCCACCGAAAACCAATCTATACCCTTTCCGGCACCCTGCCGGAGGGGGAATCATCTTCGGTGGCCATCTTCATCATCCCGGCGGCCACCACGATGAGGAGGGAGTAGTCCACCCTCGGGGCTGAGGGTTCGTACTGGTAGCTATGTGTTTAATCTCTCTCTCTCGTGATCTTCAGATGTCATGATCTTGATGTATCATGGGCTTTGTTAACACAGATGGATCATATGATGTTTCTCCCCTCTCTACTCTTGTTGTGATGAATTGAATCTTTACCCTTTGAAGTTTTATCTTGTCGGATTGAATGTTCATATCTGAGAACACATGATGTATGTCTTGTGGTATGAATACTTGAGGTGACAATGGGGTATCATATTGATTCACTTGATATATGTTATGGCACTCAACTTGCGGATTCCCAAGGTGACATTGGGGTAATCTATGCATAGGGGTTGATGCACGTTTTTATTATCTTTTCTCTGATAGAAACTTTGGGGTCTCCTTGTAGTTCTTTGAGTGGATTGAATATTATGTTCATGAAGTTGTTGATGCATATCGTAGAATTAACTCACGGATACTTGTGGTGACATTGGAGTATCTAGGTGACATTAGAGTTGGTTGATGTGTGTCATATGGTGTTATTTTAGTACGAACTCTTGATAGATAGATCGGAAAGAATAGCTTTGTGTTATTTTAGTACGAACTCTAGGATAGATTGATCGGAAAGAATAGCTTTGAGGTAGTTTCGTACCCTACAACAATTTCTATCTTTTGTTCTCCGCTAATAGGAACTCGGGAGTGATTCTTTATTGCAATTTGAGGGATAATCATATGATCCAACTATGTTAGCACTGTTGAGAGATTGCACTAGCGAAAGTACGGACCCTAGGCCTCATTTTCAAGCATTGCAATACCGTTTTTGTGCCCATTTACTATTTGCTACCTTGCTATTTTTATTTATTCAGATTATAAAAATATATTTCTACCATCCATATTACACTTTTATCACCATCTCTTCGCCGAACTAGTGCACCTATACAATTTGCCAATTTATTGGGTGTGTTGGGGACACAAGAGATTTCTTGTATTTGGTTGCAGGGTCATTTGAGAGAGACCATCTTCATCCTACACCTCTCACGGATTGATAAACCTTAGGTCATCCACTTGAGGGAAAATTGCTACTGTCCTACAAAACTCTGCGCTTGGAGGCCCAACACGTGTCTACAAGAATAAAGTTGCGTAGTAGACATCAAGCTCTTTTCTGGAGCCGTTGTCGGGGAGGTGAGTGCTTGAAGGTATATCTTTAGATCTAGCAATTGAATCTTTTAGTTTCTTGTTTTATCACTAGTTTGGTTCGTAAAAGAAAACTACATAAAAAATGGAATTGAGGTTGCACCATATTATTGATCATCTTTATAATATCTTTCTTGAAAATGATGGATCGAAAAATTGTGCTCAATTGTTAGAAGAAGTCAATAAAATGTTTGGCACAAAATATTTGAATGATGAGCATGATTGCAATGTTGTTAGTATGAATTCTTTTAATATCCAAAATGCTAATGATGATTGCACAAGTCATGACAAAAATGTTTCTTATAAGCATGTCAATTTTTGCGGAGTGAATTGGGAGTGCAAATGCACACCAAAAAGGGAAGATAGTTTTTGTAAGAAGCATAAATATTAAAAACGAAAAAGTTGCAAGAGAGGCTAGATGATTGTGCTGAAAGATGTAATTTTTTCACCATCCTTGTGAACTTTGCAATAAACGTGGTCATTTAAATCTCCAATGCAAATTGTTTCATGATCAAATCGTGTCCAAAAATTGTGATAACTTGATTTCCCTTGAGCATCATAAAGAGCTTAGTCTTCTTTTGGGGTATGAAGAAATGAAACGTATAACTAAGGGTTTTCCAAATCCCGAGAGATTTCTTGATTTTGATCTAGAGGAAATTTATATGTTTTGTGCGGTAAATTGCATTGAGAATCCTTATATTGCCAACTATCTAAAGTCAAGAAAACAAATAAAATATGAAGAGAGTACTAAGGAAAGGGAAAATATTTCCCAAAACCCTCCTAGTGTTTATTATGATGAATCAGGTAACGAGGAGGAGCTTCCTATCCAATCAATCTCTTCAACAAGAAGCTTGAAAAAATTAAATTAACCCACACATGATGTGGTGAAGAAGAAGAAAAGGAGAAAGAATAAAGGTAAAAAGGTATCTCTCCCAAATAATATTGCTCCTATCACCATTGTGCGTCATGAAAGTGAACCAAATATGTTGATGGAGGATGATGATATTGAGTATGATTTTGTGATACCTACTACTTGTTGTAATGATTATGATTGGGAAGACAACGGTATCCCTGATGATCTTGAAAATCTTTTTAGCACTTGCTTGGAATAATATAAGAATAATGTTTGCTATACTATTGGTGCCATTCATGCTATTGATAAGAATGATTGTGATGATATGCAAAACCACAAGCTTGGGGATGCTATGTTTAACGAGTATGATATGTTTGAAGATTTATTTGTTGGAAATAATGCTTGTCCAAAGCTTGGGGATGCTTTGCTTAATGAGTACTATCCTTTGATTCCTTCTACTTCCAATAAGAAAATTTATTATGATGATAGCATGCCTCCTATTTATGATGATTACATTGATAAAAGTGGGTTTGGAATAGTGTCAACTCTAGGTAGTAGTGATCCCACTATTTTGGAGGGTGTTGAATCTTATTACAATATTGATGAAAGTGGATTTGGAGAGGTCAAGACTTTATTTAGTGATACATCCACTATTTTGGAAGAGGTTTCAATTGACTATGACAATAAAGTTGTTATCTATGATGATTGTTATGATGACATGTATGCCATAAAGAGTGATAAATCTTGTATGCTTGTGCATCATGAAAAGAGTGTTGTATGTGATAGTTATATTATTGAATCCATTCCTGATGTTTCTGAAAATTATTATGAGGAAGGAACTTATGCTCTTACATATCTCAATAATATCAAGTTTCTTCTCTATGTGTTGATTGTTTTGAAGTTGCACTTGTTTTGCCTTCCTTTGCTAGTTGATCTTGTCCCCATAAGTTGTTTGCTCACAAAATCCTTATGCATAGGAAGTGGTTTAGACCTAAATGTGCTAGTCATATGCTTCATGATGCTCTCTTTGTGTTTCAATTCTTATCTTTTATGCGAGCATCATTGAAATCATCATGCCTAGCTAAAAAGGCATTAAAGAAAAGCACTTGTTGAGACAACCCAACACTTTTACCTACTGTTTTTGTGTGTTCACATGATTATGCTACTGCAATAATCATGTTTTATAGCTTTTGTTTCAATAAAGTGCCAAGTAAAGTCTTTGGGATCATGTTGGGTGATAGTTGATTTGATCTTGCTGAAAAACAGAAACTTTTACGCTCACGAAAATAATTCTCGTTTTTAACATAAGAGTGATTTTGAGTTGATTCTTTTTTCAGAAGTTTAATATACAAATTTCTCATGTGGTCCTAATTTTTCAGAATTTTTGGAGTAGCAGAAGTATGGTAGTTATCCAGATCATTACAGACTGGTCTGTTTTTTGACAGATTCTGTTTTCAATGCATACTTTGCTTGTTCTCTAGTATCCATGGATTATATTGCTCAATATAAATTGTGGAAATGATATTCTACAGTAGGAATTGTGTGAGAACAATTATGAATCTTGTCTTTGGCAGAACCAAAAGTGGAATGGTTTGCTCTTTATCATACTAACCTATCTCATGAAGTTTCGTTAAGTTTTGTGATTGAAGTTTTCAAGTTTTGGGTGAGACGTCAATATGAGGAGAATAAGGAGTGATAAGACCCTAAGCTTTTGGATGCACAATGCACCCCAAGGTGATATTCAAGGAACACCCAAGCAACTAAGCTTGGGGGTGCCCCGGAAGGCATCCCCTCTTTCGTCTCCAACATTATCGGTAAACTCACTCGAAGCTATGTTTTCATTCGTCACATGATATGTGTTTTGCTTGGAGCATCATTTTATTTTGTTAGGATTTGTTTTATGCTATTTAGAATAATGTTTTGCATCTTTTATTTCAATAAAAGTGGCATAGATAGCATTTACTATGATTATTTTGCAAGCCTACATGTTGCTATTTGAAAACAGAAAGTTTATCGATGTTGCAAAAATGTTGGGGAACGTAGTAATAATTCAAAATTTTCCTACGTGTCACCAAGATCAATCTAGGAGATGCTAGCAACGAGAGAGAGGGAGTGCATCTTCATACCCTTGAAGATCGCTAAGCGGAAGCGTTACAAGAACGCGGTTGATGGAGTCGTACTCACGGCGATTCAAATCGCAGAAGATCCGATCTAGCGCCGAACAGACGGTGCCTCCGCGTTCAACACACGTACAGCCCGGGGACGTCTCCTCCTTCTTGATCCAGCAAGGGGATAGGAGAAGCTGAGGGAGAACTCCAGCAGCACGACGGCATGGTGGCAATGGAGCTCGTGGTTCTCCGGCAGAGCTTCGCTAAGCACTACGGAGGAGGAGTAGGAGTTGGAGGAGGAGAAGGCTGCGCCAGGGATGTGGTGCGGCTGCCCTCTCTCTCCCTCACTGTATATAGGGAGAAGGGGGGTGGAGGAGGCGCCCTAGGGTTCCCTAGGGGAGGGGCGGCGGCCACAGGGGAAACCCTAGATGGGTTTGGGCGCCCCCACCCCTGGGAAACTTGCCCCCCAAGCCGGGAGGGGTGGCTGCCCTAGGGGAGGCGCCCCCACCTCTCCACGTTACGTGAGATGGGGTGGGAGGGGCGCACAGCCCCTTAGTGGGCTGATGTGCCCCCTCCCCTTGGCCCATAAGGCCCCCCAATGCTTGTCGGGGCCTCCGAAACCCCTTTCGGACACGCTGGTCGTCACCCGGTACCCCCGGAACGATTCCGGACTCCAATACCCTTCGTCCAATATATCGATCTTCACCTCCGGACCATTCCGGAGTTCCTCGTCATGTCCGGGATCTCATCCGGGACTCCGAACAACCTTCGGTAACCACATACTATTTCCCATAACAACTCTAGCGTCACCGAACCTTAAGTGTGTAGGCCCTACGGGTTCGGGAACCATGCAGACATGACCGAGATACCTCTCCGGCCAATAACCAATAGCGGGATCTGGATACCCATATTGACTCCCACATGTTCCACGATGATCTCATCGGATGAACCACGATGTCGAGGATTCAGTCAATCCCGTATACAATTCCCTTTGTCTATCGGTATGTTACTTGCCCGAGATTCGATCGTCGGTCTCCCTATACCTTGTTCAATCTCGTTACCGGCAAGTCTCTTTACTCGTTCCGTAACGCATGATCCCGTCCTTAGTCACATTGAGCTCATTATGATGATGCATTACCGAGTGGGCCCAGAGATACCTCTCCGTCATACGGAGTGACAAATCCCAGTCTCGATTCGTGCCAACCCAACAGACACTTTCGGAGATACCCGTAGTGCACCTTTATAGCCACCCAGTTACGTTGTGACGTTTGGTACACCCAAAGCATTCCTACGGTATCCGGGAGTTGCACAATCTCATGGTCTAAGGAAACGATACTTTGACATTAGAAAAGCTCTAGCAAAACGCACTACACGATCTTGTGCTATGCTTAGGATTGGGTCTTGTCCATCACATCATTCCCCTAATGATGTGATCCCGTTATCAATGACATCCAATGTCCATGGTCAGGAAACCATAACCATCTATTGATCAACGAGCTAGTCGACTAGAGGCTTACTAGGGACATGTTGTGGTCTATGTATTCACACATGTATTACGGTTTCCAGTTAATACAATTATAGCATGAACAATAGACAATTATCATGAACAAGGAAATACAATAATAACCATTTTATTATTGCCTCTAGGGCATATTTCCAATAGTCTCCCACTTGCACTAGAGTCAATAATCTAGTTCACATCACTATGTGATTGTAATGAATCCAACACCCACGGGGTTTGTTCATATCTCGCTTGTGAGAGAGGTTATTAGTCAACGGGTCTGAACCTTTCAGATCCGTGTGTGCTTTACAAATCTCTATGTCATCTTGTAGATGCAGCTACCACGCGCTACTTGGAGCTATTCCAAATAACTGCTCTACTATACGAATCCGGTTTACTACTCAGAGTCATCCGGATTAGTGTCAAAGTTTGCATCGACGTAACCCTTTACGACGAACTCTTTTACCACCTCCATAATCGAGAAAATTCCTTAGTCCACTAGTTACTAAGGATAAGTTCGACCGCTGTCATGTGATCCATTCCTGGATCACTCTTGTACCCCTTGACTAATTCATGGCAAGGCACACTTCAGGTGCGGTACACAGCATAGCATACTGTAGAGCCTACGTCTAAAGCATACGGGACGACCTTCGTCCTTTCTCTCTCTTCTGCCGTGGTCAGGTCTTGAGTCTTACTCAATACTCACACCTTGTAACACAGCCAAGAACTCCTTCTTTGCTGATCTATTTTGAACTCCTTCAAAATCTTGTCACGGTATGTATTCATTTGAAAGTACTATTAAGCGTTTTTTATCTATCCTTATAGATCTTGATGCCCAATGTTCAAGTAGCTTAATCCAGGTTTTCCATTGAAAAACACTTTTCAAATAACCCTGTATGCTTTCCAGAAATTCTACAATCATTTCTGATCAACAATATGTTAACAACATATACTCATCAAAAATTCTATAGTGCTCCCACTCACTTCTTTGGAAATACAAGTTTCTCATAAACTTTGTATAAACCCAAAATCTTTGATCATCTCATCAAAACGTACATTCCAACTCCGAGATGCTTACTCCAGTCCTTAGAAGGATTGCTGGAGCTTTGCATACTTGTTAGCATCTTTTAGGATTGACAAAACCTTCTGGTTGTATCACATACAACCTTTCCTCAAGAAAATCGTTGAGGAAACAATGTTTTGACATCCCATCTGCAAGATTTCATAAATAATGGAGTAACTGCTAATATAATTCCAACAGACTCTTAGCATCGCTACGAGTGAGAAAGTCTCATCGTAGTCAACTCCTTGAACTTGTCGGAAAACATCTTAACGACAAGTCGAGCTTTCTTAATGGTGACACTTACCATCATTGTCCGTCTTCCTTTTAAAATCCATCTGCACCCAACAGCCTTACGACCATCAAGTAGTTCTTCCAAAGTCTATACTTTGTTTTTATACATGGATCCTCTCTCTGATTTTATGGCCTCGAGCCATTCGTCGGAATCTGGGCCCACCATTACTTCTCCTATAGCTCGTAGGTTCATTGTTCTCTAGCAACATGACTTCCAAGACAGGATTACGTACCACTCTGAAGTAGTACGCATCCTTGTCGTCCTACGAGGTTTGGTAGTGACTTGATCCGAAGTTTCATGATCACTATCATAAGCTTCCACTTCAATTGGTGTAGGTGCCACAGGAACAACTTCTTGTGCCCTGCTACACACTAGTTGAAGTGACGGTTCAATAACCTCATCAAGTCTCCACCATCCTCCCACTCAATTCTTTCGAGAGAAACTTTTCCTCGAGAAAGGACCCGTTTCTAGAAACAATCACTTTTGCTTCCAGATCTGAAATAGGAGGTATACCCAACCGTTTTGGGTATTCTATGAAGATGCATTTATCCGCTTTGGGTTCGAGCTTATCAGCCTGAAACTTTTTCACATAAGCGTCGCAGCCCCAAACTTTTAAGAAATGACAGCTTAGGTTTCTCTAAACCATAGTTCATACGGTGTCGTCTCAACGGAATTGCGTGGTGCCCTATTTAAAGTGAATGCGGTTGTCTCTAATGCCTAACCCATAAACGATAGTGGTAATTCGATGAGAGACATCATGGTATGCACCATATCCAATAGGGTGCTGTAACATCCCAAATTTTCAATTTGGAATGTTATACATAGATCATCATTTGCATATCATGTTTTGTTGCATTTTGACAAAATCCTCGATAAATCCTAAGCAACTCAAGGACCCTCGGAGAGAGTTGGGGATTTTCTCGAATTTTCTTATTTGATTTTTCAAACGAGGATTGGGATTTTAATTATTTTTCTCTCCGGAAAAATATTTCAATTTATAAATAAACGAGAGGAGAAAATATGACTTCTCCAAAATATTGAAATACTGGAGGAAAAATGTTAAAAATCATTATTTGGAATTTATCGGATTTTATTTGCAATTTTTATTGCATTTAAAAATATGCATGTTTTCAAAATATTTATTTTTGATTTTACAAATGTTCACCCTATTCTAGATTTTCTAACTAGACGGGGAAAATTTATTTCATATTTTTCTGATTTTTATTTATTTTTCTACGCAATATTTTCCGCGGAACATTTAAAAAAAATTGCGCCCGCGCCGACTGGGCCGAGCCCGCCCGCGCTCTCCTTCCTCCCCACGACGCCGCCGGAGTCCGGCCTCGCCACGGACGCCGCCGCCGCCTCGGTGCCCCCTTCCCCAAGCCCCCCTAGCCCCCCCTCTATATATACCCCCCCTCCGTTTTCGCCACCATCGCCGCCGGAGGAGCCGCCCGCCGCCGCCGCATCTAGCCGCCGCCGCCTTTGCCTCGCCGCCCGCCGCTGGGAGCCCCCGAGCCGGAGCCCCTCGCCGCCGGAGCCGCCGCCCGAGCCCCGCCCGCCGGAGCCCCTCGCCGGAGTCCCGCCGAGGTACTGCCGCCGCCGGCCGTTTTTGCTATTGACCGGTTTTTCTAAAGGAAAAAAAAACTTTTGTTTTAAAAAAAAACCTTAGATCGGTTTTTTCGGTTTTCTTATTTCACGAGCGTTCACCGAACCGTTCGTTTTAACGAACGCGTTCGTCGGTTTTTCTCTGTTAACGAACGTCCGTTATTTAACCGTTCGTCCGTTTTTCTTTTCGTCGGATTTTCTCGTTATTTTCTCAGATTCGATTTCCGATCGAATTTTCGAATCTGTTTAACTTTTCGCTCATTTATCGGAATCAGGTGATTCAAGTGCCTAGAGTTTCGTCTCGAAATTCTCTTTCCGTTTAACCTACTCAAACAAGTTTTTGCAACAGTAAAATTTGACCTAGATCCAAATTAGCAAACGGAGTTTCTTTCTTTCACCGTTTGACTTTCGTTGCTTCTTTCAAGTTGATTCTTTTTGCAAACCGGAGTTCTTAAGTTGGACTTTCTGGTTGGATCTTTCTTTCGAGTTTTACCTGTGCATTAAATGAGTACTGATTGTATGCTTGTTTGTTTGCGATAGAGTATCCGGAGTGTGCCGCTTGTTACTTCGACTCGCTAGGTTTTGCGGATCATCAGCAAGGCAAGTAACACTTTGATCATACCCCGTTCATACCCAGTTTTATTGCATTAGATCTATTTTCCTCAAACACATTGCATGATTAGGATCTAAATAACTTGTGGGTACCTGGGAAGTAGTTGAGGTAGTACCTATTACCTGTTTTCTTATCAAACCCTTGGGAGTTACTTCTACGTTGCTTTTATTATTGCCATGCTATGCTCGTAGACGTGGATTGGGTTTGAGAGATATTCATGACAGATGTGAGTGTTTAATAATGGTTCAACTTAAGGTGGCAACTAAAACTCACATCTGGGTGGATTGAGGCACCTGGAGAACCCAGTGTTGTCTGTATGTATAAGGTCCGCCACCCAGGCTCAAAGGGATCATAAGATTATTCATGCTAGAAACTTCCGTGTGCAGCCGCAAGCTATTATGGGCTCTAGCATAGCTGAGTAGGTTACAGGATCTCTTGAAGAGGTGGACTAGCAGATGTAGGGGAAAGTAGGTGTACCGGTCCATCCAGAGTAGAGAGTGACTGTTTCTGAAAGACTGTGTCTCGGTCATCCGTTTCTCAAACGTCATGCAGTGCGAGAATCAAGCGGAGGCGATCGAGTCTTGTGGGAAAAGTGCACAAACCTCTGCAGAGTGTACAAACTGATCATGATTAGCCGTGTCCCCGGTTATGGACAACTTGAGTATCTAGTACCTGGATTATCATTTGAATCTGATCACCGTGATACTTATAATTAATTTTGTTGGGTTAATGATGTTACTTAATTGGGATTGAGTTGGAGGTACCTTCTCAATGTTTCAACCACCATGATAGTTAAATAAAATGTATTCCTTTGCAGTAGGATAAAATTGGCTTTTCGCAAAAACTGTAACCATAGAGCCTTTCCACCAGCCATATATGCATATAGCATAGCCTTATTATTGTTCATTGCTCTCTAT
Source organism: Triticum aestivum (assembly GCF_018294505.1). Lineage (NCBI taxonomy): Eukaryota > Viridiplantae > Streptophyta > Magnoliopsida > Poales > Poaceae > Triticum > Triticum aestivum. Next base: position 181,240,416 of record NC_057796.1, read on the forward strand.
GTGTTACATTGCCAGCATATTCCATGTGCTGACCCATTTTCGGGCTGCAACGTTTCATGTTGCAGATTTTTCAGACGACGAGTAAGGTGCCTTAGGTCGTGGTCTTATACTCAGTGATGCCGCTGGAGTTGATGGACTCACTTATCTTCCAAGTCTTCCGCTGTTATCGTTATTAGATGGCCTTAAGCCATGTTATTATACTTAATCTCATTGGAGATATTCGATGTAATAAGTGTGTGATTGCTACTCTGTTATAAATCCTCCATTTGTACTGTGCGTGTCAGCATTACTGATCCAGGGATGACACTGGTTCACAGCAGCACAGGCCATTTGAGGTCTGGTCGCTACAAAGTTGGTATCAGAGCACACGCTGACTATAGGACACGACCACTAAGCTTAAGCCCTAGAAAACTTCTCTCTTCTCATTTCTGACTCCTCTCCACTTTCTACTCTTTTAGGAATGGCGAATGCCAGGAGCAAGTTCATGCAACCAGATGAAGACACGCCATTTGGACGACATTTGAAGGAAGTCACCAAGTACTTGAACATAGGAATACCAAGCGTCACCGGAACCTACAACGCTACATTACGTGAAGAGGAGAGCTGGAAGATTCAAGTTATCATTCCAGGAAGAACGTTTGCGCCAATTACGGAACCCATGAGATTGGTTTTTGAAGCACCAACTTGGAGTTTAGGGAAGAGCATGGCCGCACACATCGCCATGGGACGCATTGGAGAAGTCTATCACCAGGAGCTTAAGGATACAATTTATCAAATTTGTGGACGTCGAGACGCGCAATGGGAGATGATCAAGACCAAGAAGGATGGATCAATTGCAGCTTTCATCCAGGAGCAGAACCAACATATTCGACACCAGGAGAACCAGATATGCACGGACAAGGAAGAACTGAAGAAGGCATTCACGAAGATCAAGGAACTCCAAGAAGAACTCAAGACTACACGCGAAGATTATCTGGAGGAAATCAACGCACTAGTCGGGAAGATTGACGACCTGGAGAATAAGATTGGAACATTCGTGGGAAATCCAGTGCCAAAAGCAGAAGTCGACGAATGCACTTGTCCGGATAACTACATCATCATCGACGACACCGACTCGGAACCCAGTGAAGATGAATGGATTGATGAAGCTGGAGCAGACATCATGGAGTCTTCAACGGATCAGAATTTTTAGTAGACTACCATATCAGTAGTAGTTTCTCCCCCATTTAGTAGTATAGCTCAAGCACTTTGTAACGCTAGTTAGATCGATTGTTTTGCCTTGTTTGGATTGATTGAGTGATATTGATTGAATTTGTCTCATGAGCATATGGGTAGTGTTTTCTCTCTAGACCCCATTCTATTCTTAATTCTCATCTTTTCTAAACCTATCAGATGCCTCCGAGACGCGACCCCGGATTTGTTTTCCCGCCAGAGATCACCCAGTTGATTCAGCAACAGAATGCCCTGATGCAAGTGTTAGTGCAGAACCAAGGCAACAACAACAACAACAACAACAACCCACCGCCACCACCACCTGTTGATTACTTAGCCCGTTTCTTAAGGCTAAACCCGCCGGTGTTTTCCAGTAGCACCGAGCCGATTGTTGCAGATGATTGGCTCCGCAAAGTTGGAAGGGAGTTGACCACTGCAGGATGCACAGATGCGGAAAGAGTGCGTTTTGCCGCACATCAGCTTGATGGACCCGCAGCATCATGGTGGGAGAATTATACAGCCACGCACCCTATTGACACTGTCACATGGGACCAGTTTCAGCAAGCTTTCCGTACAGCTCATGTTTCAGCAGGAGCTATGGCTATGAAGAAGCGTGAGTTTCGCAACCTACGCCAAGGAGGACGCACCGTAGGCCAGTATGTGGAAGATTTCAGTAAGTTAGCACGTTATGCACCAGATGACGTTGCTACAGATGCAGCCAAGCAGGAGAAGTTTTTGGAAGGATTGAATGATGAGCTGAGTATGCAGTTGATGGTAGCAACTTTCAACAACTACCAGGAGCTGGTAGATAGAGCTCTCATGATAGAAGGGAAGCAACAACAGATTGAAAACCGCAAGAGGAAGTATGGACAAGGGAAGTATAATTCTGGAGCCCAGCAGAAGCCACGATTTACCCCGAAGCCGGGAGGACAGTTTCAGCATACCCATGGAGGAGGTAGTTCGCACAACCATAATGGCTCCAAGAATGGTAATGGGAATGGAGGAGGAAACGGACAGAACAGCACCAACCCATCTACCCCAACTAAGAGAGATCTAAGTCACATTACTTGTTTCAAGTGCCAGAAGACGGGACATTATGCAACTGATTGTCCCGAGGCCCAAAATGGAAACGGCAATGGAAGCTCTGGGAAGAAGCCGAACCCGTTCAACAAAGGACATGTGAACCACGTGAGCGTGGAGGAGATTGAAGCTCAGCCTGATGCAGTAATAGGTAAGTTTTTGGTTAAGTCATTTACTGCAACTGTTCTTTTCGATACTGGTGCATCGCATTCATACATATCAAGGGGATTCGTAAACAAGTTTAAGATGTCCACCCAAGTTCTCAAAATCCCCATGTTAGTAACCTCGCCAGGAGCAGAGTATATGGCCACCCAAGGATGTTTTAAGGTACCGTTGGCCATTGGAAGGCATGTTTTCCCCTCAGACCTCATTGTTTTGGAATCGCAAGGTTTGGATGTGATTTTGGGAATGGATTGGCTATCGTTGTATGGAGGAAACATCGATTGTGCCAGCAAGACTATTTTGCTTACCACCCCGGAAGGAAAAAGGATCAAGTATGTATCCAGGCATATGCCGAAGAGGACTCAAGTGAATTCCTTATCAGGAGTTGTACAGGAGGAAGTACCAGTGGTGAAGGACTATCCGGATGTATTTCCAGAAGAGTTGCCAGGCATGCCACCAGATAGAGACATTGAGTTTTTGATTGAACTTTTGCCAGGCACAGGGCCAATATCTAAGAGACCGTACAGGATGCCCGCAAAGGATTTGGAGGAAATTAAGAAGCAGATCAAGGAGTTACTGGATAAAGGCTATATTCGCCCAAGTTCGTCACCTTGGGGATCACCAGTACTTCTAGTGGAGAAGAAAGATGGATCACTAAGGATGGTTGTTGATTACCGAGGATTGAATGAAGTGACCATCAAAAACAAGTACCCACTGCCGATGATCAATGATTTGTTTGACCGCCTGCAAGGAGCTAAAGTATTTTCCAAGATCGATCTACGATCAGGATACCATCAGTTAAAGATTCGAGAGCAGGATATACCCAAGACAGCATTTACCACCAGATATGGATTGTATGAGTATACCGTTATGTCATTTGGACTGACTAACGCACCTGCCTATTTCATGAACCTGATGAACAAAGTGTTTATGGAGTTTTTGGATAAGTTCGTCGTGGTGTTCATTGATGATATTTTAATCTTTTCCAAGGATGAAGAAGAGCATGAGGAGCATTTACGATTGGTACTTGAGAAGCTCAGAGAACATCAGTTATATGCCAAGTTCAGCAAATGTGAGTTTTGGTTGAAGGAAGTTGGATTCCTTGGACATGTTATTTCTGGAGAAGGAATAGCAGTAGACCCTGCCAAGGTTGACACAGTGACAAGTTGGGAATCACCCACTACAGTTGGAGAAATCCGGAGTTTTCTTGGACTTGCAGGATACTACCGGAGATTTATCGAGAATTTCTCAAGGATTGCTAAGCCCATGACTGAGCTATTGAAGAAGGACACCAAATTCAATTGGACTGAGGAATGTGAAGCTAGTTTCCAAGAGTTGAAGAAACGATTGGTTACATCACCAGTGTTGATTCTGCCAGATCAACGCAAGGACTATGAAGTTTATTGCGACGCTTCTCGTCGAGGACTTGGAGCGGTGCTTATGCAGGAAGGAAGAGTTGTTTCGTATGCTTCACGACAACTTAAACCCCATGAGAAGAATTATGCTACGCATGATTTGGAATTAGCAGCCGTGGTGCATGCATTGAAGACATGGAGACATTTTCTCATCGGGAACCATTGTGAGGTGTACACGGATCACAAGAGTTTGAAGTACATTTTCACGCAGAAGGAGTTAAACCTCAGACAGAGGAGATGGTTGGAGCTCATCAAAGATTATGATATGAGATTACATTATCACCCCGGAAAGGCTAATGTAGTAGCAGACGCGTTGAGCCGCAAGAGTCATGTCAACACCCTCATGACAGGAGAGTTACCTCAGGAGTTAGCCGAGGACTTACGCGAGCTATGTTTGGAGATAGTCCCTAGAGGCTATTTAGCGACATTGGAGATTCAGTCTACCTTGATGGAAAGGATCAGAGAAGCTCAGAAGTCAGACAAGGAGATTGAAGAGATAAAGGAGAAGATGAGCAAAGGAAAAGCCAAGGGATTTCGTGAGGATGAGCACGATACCTTATGGTTCGAGGACCGCGTATATGTGCCAAACGATCCGGAGATCAGGAAGTTGATTTTGCAAGAAGCCCATGATTCACCGTACTCGATTCACCCAGGGAATACCAAGATGTATTTGGATTTGAAGAATACTTTCTGGTGGACCGGAATGAAGAAGGATATTGCGGAGTTTGTAGCAGTTTGTGATGTATGTCAGAGAGTGAAGGCAGAGCATCAGAAGCCAGCAGGATTGTTACAGCCATTGCCGATACCCGAATGGAAGTGGGATAAAATAGGCATGGATTTTATCACAGGATTACCCAGGACTCGTTCAGGCTATGACTCGATATGGGTTGTAGTCGATCGTTTGACGAAAGTGGCTCATTTCATTCCAGTGAAGACCACTTACACCAGTGCTAAGTTGGCAAAGATATACATGACCAGGATAGTATGTTTGCATGGAGTTCCGAGGACCATTGTATCAGACAGAGGAACCCAATTTACCTCGAAGTTTTGGAAGCAGCTACATGAAACATTGGGAACCAGACTGGAATTTAGTACAGCATTTCACCCGCAGACAGATGGATAGACCGAGAGAGTCAACCAGATTTTGGAAGACATGTTGAGAGCATGTGCACTAGATTATGGATCAAGTTGGGACGACAATTTGCCATATGCGGAGTTTTCGTATAACAACAGTTAACAAACCAGTTTGAAGATGGCCCCTTTCGAAGCTTTGTATGGAAGGAGGTGTAGAACACCGTTGTTGTGGGACGAAGTTGGAGACCGTCAGTTGTTTGGACCAGATTTGATTAAGGAGTCTGAACAGAAAGTGAAGTTGATTCGCGGTAGGCTCAAGGTAGCCCAGTCCAGGCAGAAGAGTTATGCTGATTCTAAACGCAAGGAGACAGTTCACGAAATCGGAGACAGAGTGTATCTTCGAGTATCACCACTTCGAGGAGTTAAGCGCTTTGGAGTTAAGGGAAAGTTAGCGCCCCGTTTTATCGGACCATACAGAGTGTTGGAACGTATGGGAGAAGTTGCCTACAAGCTGGAATTGCCCGAAGGATTGTCTGAAGTACATGATGTATTTCATGTTTCGCAGTTGAAGAAGTGCCACGCAGAGATGGCTGAGATACCACTGAGAGATACTGTGCCACTGGAAGCTATACAGTTGGAAAGTGATTTGACTTATGAGGAGAAGCCAGTTAAGATTCTCGAGTATGCCAGCCGAGTTAGCCGCAGCAAGGTTATCAAGTTTTGCAAAGTTCAGTGGAGTCACCACACCGAAGATGAGGCCACCTGGGAGCGAGAGGAAGATCTACGGAAAAACCACTCCCACCTGTTTTCTAGCCAACCCGAATCTCGAGGGCGAGATTCATCTTAAGGGGGGTAGGTTTGTAACATCCCAAATTTTCAATTTGGAATGTTATACATAGATCATCATTTGCATATCATGTTTTGTTGCATTTTGACAAAATCCTCGATAAATCCTAAGCAACTCAAGGACCCTCGGAGAGAGTTGGGGATTTTCTCGAATTTTCTTATTTGATTTTTCAAACGAGGATTGGGATTTTAATTATTTTTCTCTCCGGAAAAATATTTCAATTTATAAATAAACGAGAGGAGAAAATATGACTTCTCCAAAATATTGAAATACTGGAGGAAAAATGTTAAAAATCATTATTTGGAATTTATCGGATTTTATTTGCAATTTTTATTGCATTTAAAAATATGCATGTTTTCAAAATATTCATTTTTGATTTTAAAAATGTTCACCCTATTCTAGATTTTCTAACTAGACGGGGAAAATTTATTTCAAATTTTTCTGATTTTTATTTATTTTCCTACGCAATATTTTCCGTGGAACATTTTTTTTAAATAAAAAATTTGCGCCCGCGCCGACTGGGCCGAGCCCGCCCGCGCTCTCCTTCCTTCCCACGACGCCGCCGGAGTCCGGCCTCGCCACGGACGCCGCCGCCGCCTCGGTGCCCCCTTCCCCAAGCCCCCTAGCCCCCCCTCTATATATACCCCCCCCCACCGTTTTCGCCACCATCGCCGCCGGAGGAGCCGCCCGCCGCCGCCTTTGCCTCGCCGCCCGCCGCCGGGAGCCCCCGAGCCGGAGACCCTCGCCGCCGGAGCCGCCGCCCCCGAGCCCCGCACCCCGCCGCCCGAGCCCCGCCCGCCCGAGCCCCTCGCCGGAGTCCCGCCGAGGTACTGCCGCCGGCCGTTTTGCTATTGACCGGTTTTTCTGAAAAAAAAAACTTTTGTTTAAAAAAAACCCTAGATCGGTTTTTTTTCGGTTTTCTTATTTCACGAGCGTTCACCGAACCGTTCGTTTAACGAACGCGTTCGTCGGTTTTTCTCTGTTAACGAACGTCCGTTATTTAACCGTTCGTCCGTTTTTCTTTTCGTCGGATTTTCTCGTTATTTTCTCAGATTCGATTTCCGATCGAATTTTCGAATCTGTTTAACTTTTCGCTCGTTTATCGGAATCAGGTGATTCAAGCGCCTAGAGTTTCGTCTCGAAATTCTCTTTCCGTTTAACCTACTCAAACAAGTTTTTGCAACAGTAAAATTTGACCTAGATCCAGATTAGCAAACGGAGTTTCTTTCTTTCGCCGTTTGACTTTCGTTGCTTCTTTCAAGTTGATTCTTTTTGCAAACCGTAGTTCTTAAGTTGAACTTTCTGGTTGGATCTTTCTTTCGAGTTTTACCTGTGCATTAGATGAGTACTGATTGTATGCTTGTTTGTTTGCGATAGAGTATCCGGAGTGTGCCGCTTGTTACTTCGACTCGCTAGGTTTTGTGGATCATCAGCAAGGCAAGTAACACTTTGATCATACCCCGTTCATACCCAGTTTTATTGCATTAGATCTATTTCCTCAAACACATTGCATGATTAGGATTAATTAAACTGTGGGTATTGGGAAGTAGTTGAGGTAGTACCTATTACCTGTTTTCTTATCAAACCCTTGGGAGTTACTTCTACGTTGCTTTTATATTGCCATGCTATGCTCGTAGACGTGGATTGGGTTTGAGAGATATTCATGACAGATGTGAGTGTTTAATAATGGTTCAACTTAAGGTGGCAACTAAAACTCACATCTGGGTGGATTGAGGCACCTGGAGAACCCAGTGTTGTCTGTATGTATAAGGTCCGCCACCCAGGCTCAAAGGGATCATAAGATTATTCATGCTAGAAACTTCCGTGTGCAGCCGCAAGCTATTATGGGCTCTAGCATAGCTGAGTAGGTTACAGGATCTCTTGAAGAGGTGGACTAGCAGATGTAGGGGAAAGTAGGTGTACCGGTCCATCCAGAGTAGAGAGTGACTGTTTCTGAAAGACTGTGTCTCGGTCATCCGTTTCTCAAACGTCATGCAGTGCGAGAATCAAGCGGAGCCGAAGCGGGAGCTCCCTTCCCCAAGCCCCCCTAGTCGCCCCCCTCTATATATACCCCCCCCCTCCGTTTTCGCCACCATCGCCGCCGGAGGAGCCGCCCGCCGGCGCCGCCTTTGCCTCGCCGCCCGCCGCCGGGAGCCCCCGAGCCGGAGCCCCTCGCCGCCGGAGCCGCCGCCCCCGAGCCCCGCACCTCGCCGCCCGAGCCCCGCCCGCCGGAGCCCCTCGCCGGAGTCCTGCCGAGGTACTGCCGCCGCCGGCCGTTTTTGCTATTGACCGGTTTTTCTGAAGGAAAAAAAACTTTTGTTTTAAAAAAAACCCTAGATTGGTTTTTTTTCGGTTTTCTTATTTCACGAGCGTTCACCGAACCGTTCGTTTTAACGAACGCGTTCGTCGGTTTTTCTCTGTTAACGAACGTCCGTTATTTAACCGTTCGTCCGTTTTTCTTTTCGTCGGATTTTCTCGTTATTTTCTCAGATTCGATTTCCGATCGAATTTTCGAATCTGTTTAACTTTTCGCTCGTTTATCGGAATCAGGTGATTCAAGCGCCTAGAGTTTCGTCTCGAAATTCTCTTTTCGTTTAACCTACTCAAACAAGTTTTTGCAACAGTAAAATTTGACCTAGATCCAGATTAGCAAACGGAGTTTCTTTCTTTCACCGTTTGACTTTCGTTGCTTCTTTGAAGTTGATTCTTTTTGCAAACCGGAGTTCTTAAGTTGAACTTTCTGGTTGGATCTTTCTTTCGAGTTTTACCTGTGCATTAGATGAGTACTGATTGTATGCTTGTTTGTTTGCGATAGAGTATCCGGAGTGTGCCACTTGTTACTTCGACTCGCTAGGTTTTGCGGATCATCAGCAAGGCAAGTAACACTTTGATCATACCCCGTTCATACCCAGTTTTATTGCATTAGATCTATTTTCCTCAAACACATTGCATGATTAGGATCTAAATAACTTGTGGGTATCTGGGAAGTAGTTGAGGTAGTACCTATTACCTGTTTTCTTATCAAACCCTTGGGAGTTACTTCTACGTTGCTTTTATTATTTCCATGCTATGCTCGTAGACGTGGATTGGGTTTGAGAGATATTCATGACAGATGTGAGTGTTTAATAATGGTTCAACTTAAGGTGGCAACTAAAACTCACATCTGGGTGGATTGAGGCACCTGGAGAACCCAGTGTTGTCTGTATGTATAAGGTCCGCCACCCAGGCTCAAAGGGATCATAAGATTATTCATGCTAGAAACTTCCGTGTGCAGCCGCAAGCTATTATGGGCTCTAGCATAGCTGAGTAGGTTACAGGATCTCTTGAAGAGGTGGACTAGCAGATGTAAGGGAAAGTAGGTGTACCGGTCCATCCAGAGTAGAGAGTGACTGTTTCTGAAAGACTGTGTCTCGGTCATCCGTTTCTCAAACGTCATGCAGTGCGAGAATCAAGCGGAGGCGAAGCGGGGGCTCCCTTCCCCAAGCCCCCCTAGCCCCCCCTCTATATATACCCCCCCTCCGTTTTCACCACCATCGCCGCCGGAGGAGCCGCCCGCCGCCGCCGCCTTTGCCTCGCCGCCCGCCGCCGGGAGCCCCCGAGCCGGAGCCCCTCGCCGCCGGAGCCGCCGCCCCCGAGCCCCGCACCCCGCCGCCCGAGCCCCGCCCGCCGGAGCCCCTCGCCGGAGTCCCGCCGAGGTACTGCCGCCGCCGGCCGTTTTTGCTATTGACCGGTTTTTCTGAAGGAAAAAAAACTTTTGTTTTAAAAAAAACCCTAGATCGGTTTTTTTCGGTTTTCTTATTTCACGAGCGTTCACCGAACCGTTCGTTTTAACGAACGCGTTCGTCGGTTTTTTTGTGTTAACGAACGTCCGTTATTTAACCGTTCGTCCGTTTTTCTTTTCGTCGGATTTTCTCGTTATTTTCTCATATTCGATTTCCGATCGAATTTTCGAATCTGTTTAACTTTTCGCTCGTTTATCGGAATCAGGTGATTCAAGCGCCTAGAGTTTCGTCTCAAAATTCTCTTTCCGTTTAACCTACTCAAACAAGTTTTTGCAACAGTAAAATTTGACCTAGATCCAGATTAGCAAACGGAGTTTCTTTCTTTCACCGTTTGACTTTCGTTGCTTCTTTCAAGTTGATTCTTTTTGCAAACCGGAGTTCTTAAGTTGAACTTTCTGGTTGGATCTTTCTTTCGAGTTTTACCTGTGCATTAGATGAGTACTGATTGTATGCTTGTTTGTTTGCGATAGAGTATCCGGAGTGTGCCGCTTGTTACTTCGACTCGCTAGGTTTTGCGGATCATCAGCAAGGCAAGTAACACTTTGATCATACCCCGTTCATACCCAGTTTTATTGCATTAGATCTATTTTCCTCAAACACATTGCATGATTAGGATCTAAATAACTTGTGGATATCTGGGAAGTAATTGAGGTAGTACCTATTACCTGTTTTCTTATCAAACCCTTGGGAGTTACTTCTACGTTGCTTTTATTATTGCCATGCTATGCTCGTAGACGTGGATTGGGTTTGAGAGATATTCATGACAGATGTGAGTGTTTAATAATGGTTCAACTTAAGGTGGCAACTAAAACTCACATCTGGGTGGATTGAGGCACCTGGAGAACCCAGTGTTGTCTGTATGTATAAGGTCCGCCACCCAGGCTCAAAGGGATCATAAGATTATTCATGCTAGAAACTTCCGTGTGCAGCCGCAAGCTATTATGGGCTCTAGCATAGCTGAGTAGGTTACAGGATCTCTTGAAGAGGTGGACTAGCAGATGTAGGGGAAAGTAGGTGTACCGGTCCATCCAGAGTAGAGAGTGACTGTTTCTGAAAGACTGTGTCTCGGTCATCCGTTTCTCAAACGTCATGCAGTGCGAGAATCAAGCGGAGGCGATCGAGTCTTGTGGGAAAAGTGCACAAACCTCTGCAGAGTGTACAAACTGATCATGATTAGCCGTGTCCCCGATTATGGACAACTTGAGTATCTAGTACCTGGATTATCATTTGAATCTCATCACCGTGATACTTATAATTAATTTTGTTGGGTTAATGATGTTACTTAATTGGGATTGAGTTGGAGGTACCTTCTCAATGTTTCAACCACCATGATAGTTAAATAAAATTTATTCCTTTGTAGTAGGATAAAATTGGCTTTTCGCAAAAACTGTAACCATAGAGCCTTTCCACCAGCCATATATGCATATAGCATAGCCTTATTATTGTTCATTGCTCTCTATGTGTTACATTGCCAGCATATTCCATGTGCTGACCCGTTTTCGGGCTGCAACGTTTCATGTTGCAGACTTTTCAGACGACGAGTAAGGTGCCTTAGGTCGTGGTCTTATACTCAGTGATGCCGCTGGAGTTGATGGACTCACTTATCTTCCAAGTCTTCCGCTGTTATCGTTATTAGATGGCCTTAAGCCATGTTATTATACTTAATCTCATTGGAGATATTCGATGTAATAAGTGTGTGATTGCTACTCTGTTATAAATCCTCCATTTGTACTGTGCGTGTCAGCATTACTGATCCAGGGATGACACTGGTGCACAGCAGCACAGGCCATTTGAGGTCTGGTCGTTACAGGTGCAGCTATGATGTTCGGACACACCATCACACTATGGTGTTCCAGGCGGTATTAGTTGTGAAACAATTTCCACAATGTCTTAATTGTGTGCCAAAATCGTAACTCAGATATTCATCTCTATGATCATATCACAGACATTTTATCCTCTTGTCACGACGATCTTCAACTTCACTCTGAAATTACTTGAACCTTTCAATAATTCAGACTTGTGTTTCATCAAGTAAATATACTCAGCATCTACTCAAATCATCTGTGAAGTAAGAACATAACGATATCCACTGCATGCCTCAGCACTCATTAGACTGCGCACATCAAAATGTATTACTTCCAACAAGTTGCTTTCTTGTTCCATCTTACTGAAAACGAGGCCTTTCAATCATCTTGCCCATGTGGTATGATTTGCATGTCTCAAGTGATTCAAAATCAAGTGAGTCCACATGATCCATCTGTATGGAGTTTCTTCATGCATATATACCAATAGACATGGTTCGCATGTCTCAATCTTTTCAAAAATGAGTGAGTCCAAAGATCCACCAACATGGAGCTTCTTCATGCGTTTTATACCAATATGACTCAAATGGCAGTGCCACAAGTATGTGGTACTATCATTACTATCTTATATCTTTCGGCATGAACATGTGTATCACTACGATCGAGATTCAATAAACCATTCATTTTAGGTGCAAGACCATTGACGGTATTATTCAAATAAACAGAGTAACCATTATTCTCCTTAAATGGATAACCGTATTGCGATAAACATAATCCAATCATGTCTATGCTCAATGCAAACACCAAATAGCAATTATTTAGGTTTAATACCAATCCCGATGGTAGAGGGAGCGTACGATGTTTGATTATATCAACCTTGGTAACACTTCCAACACATATCGTCATCTCACCTTTAGCTAGTCTCCGTTTATTCCGTAGCCTTTTATTTCGAGTTACCAACACTTAGCAACCGAACCGGTATCTAATACCCTGGTGCTACTAGGAGTACTAGTAAAGTACACATTAATATAATGTATATCCAATATACTTCTGTTGACCTTGCCTGCCTTCTCATCTACCAAGTATCTAGGGTAGTTCTGCTTCAGTGACCGTTCCCCTCATTGTAGAAGCACTTAGTCTCGGGTTTGGGTTCAACCTTGGGTTTCTTCACTAGAGCAGCAACTGATTTGCCGTTTCATGAAGTATCCCTTCTTTCCCTTGCCCTTCTTGAAATTAGTGGTTTTACTAACCATCAACAATTGATGCTCCTACTTGATTTCTACTTTCGCGGTGTCAAACATCGCGAGTTGCTCAAGGATCATCATGTCTATCCCTGATATGTTATAGTTCATCGCGAAGCTCTAATAGCTTGGTGGCAGTGACTATGGAGAACCATCACTATCTCATCTGGAAGATTAACTCCCACTCGATTCAAGCGATTGTAGTACTCAGACAATCTGAGCACATGCTCAACGATTGAGCTTTTCTCCCTTAGTTTGCAGGCTTAAGAAACTTGTCAGAGGTCTCATACCTCTTGACGTGGGCACTAGTCTGAAATCCCAATTTCAGTCTTTGAAACATCTCATATGTTCTGCGGCGTTTCAAAAACGTCTTTGGCGCCTCAATTCTAAACCGTTAGCATTACGCACTGAACTATCACGTAGTCATCAAAACGTGTATGTCAGATGTTCGCAACATCCACAGACGACGCTCGAGGTTCAGCACACCGAGCGGTGCATTAAGGACATAAGCCTTCTACGCAGCAATGGGGATAATACTCAGTTTACGGACCTAGACCGCGTAATTTCTACTATCAACTTTCAACTAAATTTTCTCTAGGAACATATCTTAAACAGTAGAACTAAAGCGTAAGCTATGACATAATTTACAAAGACCTTTTGACTATGTTCATGATAATTAAGTTCATCTGATTATTTAATGAACTCCCACTTAGATAGACATCCCTCTAGTCATCTAAGTGATACATGATCTGAATCGACTGGACCGTGTCCGATCATCACGTGAGACGGACTAGTCATCAACGGTGAACATCTCCATGTTGATCGTATCTACTATACGACTCACGTTCGACCTTTCGGTCTCTTGTGTTCCGAGGCCATGTCTGTACATGCTAGGCTCGTCAAGTCAACCTAAGTGTTCCGCTTGTGTAAATCTGGCTTACACCCGTTGTATGCGAACGTTAGAATCTATCACACCCGATCATCACGTGGTGCTTCGAAACAACGAACCTTCGCAACGGTGCACAGTTAGGGGGAACACATCTCTTGAAATTTTAGTGAGGGATCATCTTATTTATGCTACCGTCGTTCTAAGCAAATAAGATGTAAACATGAAAAACATCACATGCAAATCATAAAGTGACATGATATGGCCAATATCATCTTGCGCCTTTGATCTCCATCTTCGAGGCGCGGCATGATCACCTTCGTCACCGGCATGACACCATGATCTCCATCATCGTGTCTTCATGAAGTTGTCTCGCCAACTATTACTTCTACTACTATGGCTAACGGTTAGCAATAAAGTAAAGTAATTACATGGCATTTTTCATTGACACGCAGGTCATACAATAAATTAAGACAACTCCTATGGCTCCTGCCGGTTGTCATACTCATCGACATGCAAGTCGTGATTCCTATTACAAGAACATGATCAGTCTCATACATCACATATATATAATTCATCACATCCTTTTGGCCATATCACATCACATAGCATACCCTGCAAAAACAAGTTAGACGTCCTCTAATTGTTGTTGCATGTTTTACGTGGCTGCTATGGGTTTCTACCAAGAACGTTTCTTACCTACGCAAAAGCCACAACGGTGATATGCCAATTGCTATTTGTCCTTCATAAGGACCATCTTCATCGAATCCGATCCGACTAAAGTGGGAGAGACAGACACCCGCTAGCCACCTTATGCATCAAGTGCATGTCAGTCGGTGGAACCTGTCTCACGTAAGTGTACGTGTAAGGTCGGTCCGGGCCGCTTCATCCCACAATGCCACCGAATCAAGATAAGACTAGTAACGGCAAGCAAATTGAACAAATCATCGCCCACAACTACTTTGTGTTCTACTCGTGCATAGAATCTACGCATGGACCTAGCTCTGATACCACTGTTGGGGAACGTAGTAATGATTCAAAATTTTCCTACGTGTCACCAAGATCAATCTAGGAGATGCTAGCAACGAGAGAGAGGGGGTGCATCTTCATACCCTTGAAGATCGCTAAGCGGAAGCGTTACAAGAACGCGGTTGATGGAGTCGTACTCGCGGCGATTCAAATCGCGGAAGATCCGATCTAGCGCCGAACGGACGGCGCCTCCGCGTTCAACACACGTACAGCCCGGGGACATCTCCTCCTTCTTGATCCAGCAAGGGGAGAGGAGAAGCTGAGGGAGAACTCCAGCAGCACGACGGCATGGTGGCAATGGAGCTCGTGGTTCTCCGGCAGAGCTTCGCTAAGCACTACGGAGGAGGAGGAGGAGTTGGAGGAGGAGAGGGCTGCGCCAGGGATGTGGTGCGGCTGCCCTCTCTCTCCCTCACTATATATAGGGGGAAGGGGGTGGAGGAGGCGCCCTAGGGTTCCCTAGGGGAGGGGCGGCGGCCACAGGGGAAACCCTAGATGGGTTTGGGCGCCACCACCCCTGGGAAACTTGCCCCCCAAGCCGGGAGGGGTGGCTGCCCTAGGGGAGGCGCCCCCACCTCTCCACGTTACATGAGATGGGTGGGAGGGGCGCACAGCCCCTTAGTGGGCTGATGTGCCCCCTCCCCTTGGCCCATAAGGCCCTCCAACGCTTGCCGGGGCCTCCGAAACCCCTTTCGGACACGCTGGTCGTCACCCGGTACCCCCGGAACGATTCCGGACTCCAATACCGTTCGTCCAATATATCGATCTTAACCTCCGGACCATTCCGGAGTTCCTCGTCACGTCCGGGATCTCATCCGGGACTCCGAACAACCTTCGGTAACCACATACTATTTCCCATAACAACTCTAGCGTCACCGAACCTTAAGTGTGTAGACCCTACGGGTTCAGGAACCATGCAAACATGACCGAGACACCACTCCGGCCAATAACCAATAGCGGGATCTGGATACCCATATTGACTCCCACATGTTCCACGATGATCTCATCGGATGAACCACGATGTCGAGGATTCAGTCAATCCCGTATACAATTCCCTTTGTCTATCGGTATGTTACTTGCCCGAGATTCGATCGTCGGTATCCCTATACCTTGTTCAATCTCTTTACCGGCAAGTCTCTTTACTCATTCTGTAACGCATGATCCCGTGACTAACTCCTTAGTCACATTGAGCTCATTATGATGATGCATTACCGAGTGGGCCCAGAGATACCTCTCCGTCATACGGAGTGACAAATCCTAGTCTCGATTCGTGCCAACCCAACAGACACTTTCGGAGATACCTGTAGTGCACCTTTATAGCCACCCAGTTACGTTGTGACGTTTGGTACACCCAAAGCATTCCTACGGTATCCGAGAGTTGCACAATCTCATGGTCTAAGGAAACGATACTTTGACATTAGAAAAGCTCTAGCAAAACGAACTACACGCTCTTGTGCTATGCTTAGGATTGGGTCTTGTCCACCACATCATTCTCCTAATGATGTGATCCCGTTATCAATGACATCCAATGTCCATGGTCAGGAAACCATAACCATCTATTGATCAACGAGCTAGTCGACTAGAGGCTTACTAGGGACATGTTGTGGTCTATGTATTCACACATGTATTACGGTTTCCAGTTAATACAATTATAGCATGAACAATAGACAATTATCATGAACAAGGAAATACAATAATAACCATTTTATTATTGCCTCTAGGGCATATTTCCAACAGTCTCCCACTTGCACTAGAGTCAATAATCTAGTTCACATCACTATGTGATTGTAATGAATCCAACACCCACGGGGTTTGTTCATATCTCGCTTGTGAGAGAGGTTATTAGTCAACGGGTCTGAACCTTTCAGATCCGTGTGTGTTTTACAAATCTCTATGTCATCTTGTAGATGCATCTACCACGCGCTACTTGGAGCTATTCCAAATAACTGCTCTACTATACAAATCCGGTTTACTACTCAGAGTCATCCAGATTAGTGTCAAAGTTTGCATCGACGTAACCCTTTACGACGAACTCTTTTACCACCTCCATAATCGAGAAAATTCCTGAGTCCACTAGTTACTAAGGATAAGTTCGACCGCTGTCATGTGATCCATTCCTGGATCACTCTTGTACCCCTTGACTAATTCATGGCAAGGCACACTTCAGGTGCGGTACACAGCATAGCATACTCTAGAGCCTACATCTAAAGCATAGGGGACGACATTCGTCCTTTCTCTCTCTTCTGCCGTGGTCAGGTCTTGAGTCTTACTCAATACTCACACCTTGTAACACAGCCAAGAACTCCTTCTTTGCTGATCTATTTTGAACTCCTTCAAAATCTTGTCACGGTATGTATTCATTTGAAAGTACTATTAAGCGTTTTTTATCTATCCTTATAGATCTTGATGCCCAATGTTCAAGTAGCTTAATTCCAGGTTTTCCATTGCAAAACACTTTTCAAATAACCCTGTATGCTTTCCAGAAATTCTACATCATTTCTGATCAACAATATGTTAACAACATATACTCATCAAAAATTCTATAGTGCTCCCACTCACTTCTTTGGAAATACAAGTTTCTCATAAACTTTGTATAAACCCAA
Source organism: Triticum aestivum (assembly GCF_018294505.1). Taxonomy (NCBI): domain Eukaryota; kingdom Viridiplantae; phylum Streptophyta; class Magnoliopsida; order Poales; family Poaceae; genus Triticum; species Triticum aestivum. The sequence goes on from NC_057796.1 coordinate 181,257,546, forward strand.
AATCTTTGATCATCTCATCAAAACGTACATTCCAACTCCGAGATGCTTACTCCAGTCCTTAGAAGGATTGTTGGAGCTTTGCATACTTGTTAGCATCTTTCAGGATTGACAAAACCTTCTGGTTGTATCACATACAACCTTTCCTCAAGAAAATCGTCGAGGAAACAATGTTTTGACATCCCATCTGCAAGATTTCATAAATAATGCAGTAACTGCTAATATAATTCCAACAGACTCTGAGCATCGCTACGAGTGAGAAAGTCTCATCGTAGTCAACTCCTTGAACTTGTCGGAAAACATCTTAATGACAAGTCGAGCTTTCTTAATGGTGACACTTACCATCATTGTCCGTCTTCCTTTTAAAATCCATCTGCACCCAACAGCCTTACGACCATCAAGTAGTTCTTCCAAAGTCTATACTTTGTTTTTATACATGGATCCTCTCTCGGATTTTATGGCCTCGAGCCATTCGTTAGAATCTGGGCACACCATCGCTTCTCCATAGCTCGTAGGTTCATTGTTGTCTAGCAACATGACTTCCAAGACAGGATTACGTACCACTCTGAAGTAGTACGCATCCTTGTCGTCCTACGAGGTTTGGTAGTGACTTGATTCGAAGTTTCATGATCACTATCATAAGCTTCCACTTCAATTGGTGTAGGTGCCACAGGAACAACTTCTTGTGCCCTGCTACACACTAGTTGAAGTGACGGTTCAATAACCTCATCAAGTCTCCACCATCCTCCCACTCAATTCTTTCGTGAGAAACTTTTCCTCGAGAAAGGACCCGTTTCTAGAAACAATCACTTTTGCTTCCAGATCTGAAATAGGAGGTATACCCAACCGTTTTGGGTATTCTATGAAGATGCATTTATCCGCTTTGGGTTTGAGCTTATCAGCCTGAAACTTTTTCACATAAGCGTCGCAGCCCCAAACTTTTAAGAAACGACAGCTTAGGTTTCTCTAAACCATAGTTCATACGGTGCTCAACGGAATTGCGTGGTGCCCTATTTAAAGTGAATGCGGTTGTCTCTAATGCCTAACCCATAAACGATAGTGGTAATTCGATGAGAGACATCATGGTATGCACCATATCCAATAGGGTGCAGCTATGATGTTCGGACACACCATCACACTATGGTGTTCCAGGCGGTATTAGTTGTGAAACAATTTCCACAATGTCTTAATTGTGTGCCAAAATCGTAACTCAGATATTCATCTCTATGATCATATCACAAACATTTTATCCTCTTGTCACGACGATCTTCAACTTCACTCTGAAATTATGTAGCGACCAGACCTCAAACAGTCTGTGCTGCTGTGCATCAGTGTCATCCCTGGATCAGTAATGCTGACACGCAGAGTACAAATGGAGGATTTATAACAGAGTAGCAATCACACACTTATTACATCGAGTATCTCAAAAGAGAAATAAGTATGATAAATATGGCTTAAGGCCATCTAATACGATAACAGCAGAAGACTTGGAAGATAAGTGAGTCCATCAACTCCAACGGCATCACTGAGTATAAGACCACGACCTAAGGCACCTTACTCGTCGTCTGAAAAGTCTGCAACATAAAACGTTGCAGCCCGAAAACGGGTCAGCACATGGAATATGCTGGCAATGTAACACATAGAGAGTAACGAACATAATGCTATACTACATGCATATATGGCTGGTAGAAGGCTCTATGGTTACAGTTTTGCGAAAAGCCAATTTTTCCCTACTGCAAAGGAATAAATTTTGTTTAACTATCATGGTGGTTGTTAAACATTGAGATGGTTGACAGCATCTCAATCCCAATTAAGTATCATCATTAACCCAACAAATTTAATTAAAGTAACATGGTGATGAGATTCACATGATAATCCAAGTACTAGATACTCAAGATGTCCATAACCGGGGACACGGCTAACCATGATTAGTTTGTACACTCTGCAGAGGTTTGTGCACTTTTCCCCACAAGACTCGATCGCCTCCGCTTGATTCTCGCACTACATGATGTTTGAGAAACGGATGACCGAGACACAGTCTTTCAGAAACAATAACTCTTTACTCCGGGTGGACAGTTACACCTACTTTCCCCTACATCTGCTAGCCCACCTCTTCAAGAGATCATGTAACCTACTCAACTATGCTAGAGCCCATAATAGCTTGTGGCTGCACACGGAAGTTTCTAGCATGAATAATCTTATGATCCCTTTGAGCCTGGGTGGCGGTCCTTAGAAAAACAGGCAACACTGGGTTCTCCAGGTGCCTCAATCCACCCAGATGTGAGTTTTAGTTGCCACCTTAAGTAAACCATTAGTTAACAATCTCACATCTGTCGTGAATATCTCTCAAACCCAATCCACGACTACTAGCATAGCATGGCGATATAAGCAAATGTAGAAGTAACTCCCAAGGGTTTGATAATAAACAGGTAATAGGTACTACCTCAACTACATCCCAATACCCACAATTTAATTAGATCCTAACCATGCAATGTTTGAGGGTTGGTCTAATTCAATAAAACTGGGTAGTAAAAGAGGTATGATCAACGTGTTACTTGCCTTGCTCATGATTCGTGAAACTTAGCGATTCGAAGTAGCAAGCGGCGCACTCCGGGTACTCTATCGCAAACAAACAAGCATACAATAAGCATTCATCAAATGCACAGGTAAAACTCAAATAACGATCTAACCAGAAAGTTCAACTTAAGAACTCCGATTTGCAAAAAAAATCCAATCAAACGAAGCAACGAAAGTCAAATGGCGAAAGAAACAAGCTTCGTTTACTAATCTGGATCTAGGTCAAATTTTACAGTAGCAAAAACTTGTTTGAGTGGGTTAAACGGAAAGAGAATTTCGAGACAAAACTCTAGGCGCTTGAATCGCCTGATTCCGATAAACGAGCGAAAAGATAAATGAAAACGAAAATCTGATCAGAAATCGCGATCTGGAATAATCGCGGAAAATCCGAAGAAAAAGAAAACTGACGAACAGTTAAACGAACGGACGTTCGTTAACAGCGTCTAACCGACGAACACGTTCGTTAAAACGAACGGGTCAGTGAACGTTCACTAATTAAATAAACCGAAAAGAAATAAACCGATCTATATAAAAAAACTAGGGTTTCAAAAAAAATAAACCGAGGTGGTTTTAAAAAAAAACGGACGGCGAACGGCGGCGGCTCCGGCTAACCTCCGGCGAGGCTCGGGACGGGGCTCCAGCGGGTCGGGCGAGGGCGGCGAGGGGCGGCGGGGCTGCGGGCGTCGAAGGGCGACGAAGGCGGCGGCGTACGGCGACGGGGCGGCGAGCTCCTCGGGCGGCGGCGGCGGCTCCGGCTTCGGGTCGGGGCGGGGACGGGGTGAGGAGAGGGGGCGGGGTCGGGGGTATAAAAGGAGGGGGTGCCGTGGGGGAGGGGGCAAGGCGACGGGCGGCGGCCGTGCTCGAGCGGGACTCGGGCGGCGGCGGCGCTGTCGTGCCCAAGAGGGAGACGGGGCGTGGGGCAGCTCGGCCGTCGGCTGGGCTTCGACCCAATCGGCGCGCTCGGCGTTTTTTTAATAATATCGCCGAATCTAAAAAAATTCATAGAAAAATAAATAAAAATCCAAAAATGCTAAAACAAATTTTCGCGGTCTAATTAAAATAATTAGAACAAGATGAACATTTTTCTTGGCCCAAAAATGCAGTTTTGAAAACGTGCAATTTTTCTAATGCATTTAAAATTGCAAATAAAACCCGAATAAAATCCAATATTTGATTTTAATATTTTTCCTTCAATATTTCAATTATTTTGGAGAAGTCATATTTTCTCCTCTCATTTATTTTAATATGAAATATTTTTCGAAGAGAAAAATAATTAAAACCAAAAATCCTCATTTTATTATTTGATAAAAATCAAATATGAAAACCGGGAAAAATCCCCAACTCTCTCCGAGGGTCCTTGAGTTGCTTAGGATTTTCGAGGATTTGCCAAAATGCAATAAAATATGCTATGCAATGATGATCTAATGTATAACATTCCAAATTGAAAATTTGGGATGTTACAAATTACTTTAACCTTTCAATAATTCAGACTTGTGTTTCATCAAGTAAATATACTCAGCATCTACTCAAATCATTTGTGAAGTAAGAACATAACGATATCCACTGCATGCCTCAGCACTCATTGGACTGCGCACATCAAAATGTATTACTTCCAACAAGTTGCTTTCTTGTTCCATCTTACTGAAAACGAGGCCTTTCAGTCATCTTGCCCATGTGGTATGATTTGCATGTCTCAAGTGATTCAAAATCAAGTGAGTCCAAATGATCCATCTGTATGGAGTTTCTTCATGCATATATACCAATAGACATGGTTCGCATGTCTCAATCTTTTCAAAAATGAGTGAGTCCAAAGATCCATCAACATGGAGCTTCTTCATGCGTTTTATACCAATATGACTCAAATGGCAGTGCCACAAGTATGTGGTACTATCATTACTATCTTATATCTTTTGGCATGAACATGTGTATCACTACGATCGAGATTCAATAAACCATTCATTTTAGGTGCAAGACCATTGAAGGTACTATTCAAATAAACAGAGTAACCATTATTCTCCTTAAATGAATAACCGTATTGCGATAAACATAATCCAATCATGTCTATGCTCAACGCAAACACCAAATAACAATTATTTAGGTTTAATACCAATCCCGATGGTAGAGGGAGCGTACGATGTTTGATTACATCAACCTTGGAAACACTTCCAACACATATCATCATCTCACCTTTAGCTAGTCTCCGTTTATTCCGTAGCCTTTTATTTCGAGTTACCAACACTTAGCAACCGAACCGGTATCTAATACCCTGGTGCTACTAGGAGTACTAGTAAAGTACACATTAATATAAGAGAAAAGTATGTTTTTGGTCCCTCAAGTTCCCACAAAGTACAGACTTGGTCCCTCAAATTTTTTTGGTATACATCTGGTCCCTCAAGTCTCAAAACCGGATAAGTTTGGTCTAAACCAGATTTTGAGCACGTTGACCGGTTTTCACCGCAACAAAACCGCCCGATGAACAGTAAATTCGACAAAAAAAAATAAAAAAATTCAAGAAAATCTGAATTTATTGTTGCTCGCACCTTGCGCATGTAAGCATATTGGATCCCAAAAAAAATTAGATTTTTTTGAAGTTTTTTTTTTCAAATTTACTGTTCATCAGGCGGTTTTGTGGCGGTCAAAACCGGTCAACGTGCTCAAAATCTGGTTTAGGACCAAACTTATCCGGTTTTGAGACTTGAGGGACCAAATGTATGCGAAAAAATCTTGAGGGACCAATTCTATACTTTGTGGGAACTTGAGGGACCAAAAACATACTTTTCTCTTAATATAATGTATATCCAATATACTTCTGTTGACCTTGCCTGCCTTCTCATCTACCAAGTATCTAGGGTAGTTCTGCTTCAGTGACCGTTCCCCTCATTACAGAAGCACTTAGTCTCGAGTTTGGGTTCAACCTTGGGTTTCTTCACTAGAGCAGCAACTGATTTGCCATTTCATGAAGTATCCCTTCTTTCCCTTGCCCTTCTTGAAATTAGTGGTTTTACTAACCATCAACAATTGATGCTCCTACTTGATTTCTACTTTCGCGGTGTCAAACATCGCGAGTTGCTCAAGGATCATCATGTCTATCCCTGATATGTTATAGTTCATCGCGAAGCTCTAATAGCTTGGTGGCAGTGACTATGGAGAACCATCACTATCTCATCTGGAAGATTAACTCCCACTCGATTCAAGCGATTGTAGTACTCAGACAATCTGAGCACATGCTCAACGATTGAGCTTTTCTCCCTTAGTTTGCAGGCTTAAGAAACTTGTCAGAGGTCTCATACCTCTTGACGTGGGCACTAGTCTGAAATCCCAATTTCAGTCTTTGAAACATCTCATATGTTCTGCGGCGTTTCAAAAACGTCTTTGGCGCCTCAATTCTAAACCGTTAGCATTACGCACTGAACTATCACGTAGTCATCAAAACGTGTATGTCAGATGTTCGCAACATCCACAGACGACGCTCGAGGTTCAGCACACCGAGCGGTGCATTAAGGACATAAGCCTTCTACGCAGCAATGGGGATAATACTCAGTTTACGGACCTAGACCGCGTAATTTCTACTATCAACTTTCAACTAAATTTTCTCTAGGAACATATCTTAAACAGTAGAACTAAAGCGTAAGCTATGACATAATTTACAAAGACCTTTTGACTATGTTCATGATAATTAAGTTCATCTGATTATTTAATGAACTCCCACTTAGATAGACATCCCTCTAGTCATCTAAGTGATACATGATCTGAATCGACTGGACCGTGTCCGATCATCACGTGAGACGGACTAGTCATCAACGGTGAACATCTCCATGTTGATCGTATCTACTATACGACTCACGTTCGACCTTTCGGTCTCTTGTGTTCCGAGGCCATGTCTGTACATGCTAGGCTCGTCAAGTCAACCTAAGTGTTCCGCTTGTGTAAATCTGGCTTACACCCGTTGTATGCGAACGTTAGAATCTATCACACCCGATCATCACGTGGTGCTTCGAAACAACGAACCTTCGCAACGGTGCACAGTTAGGGGGAACACATCTCTTGAAATTTTAGTGAGGGATCATCTTATTTATGCTACCGTCGTTCTAAGCAAATAAGATGTAAACATGAAAAACATCACATGCAAATCATAAAGTGACATGATATGGCCAATATCATCTTGCGCCTTTGATCTCCATCTTCGAGGCGCGGCATGATCACCTTCGTCACCGGCATGACACCATGATCTCCATCATCGTGTCTTCATGAAGTTGTCTCGCCAACTATTACTTCTACTACTATGGCTAACGGTTAGCAATAAAGTAAAGTAATTACATGGCATTTTTCATTGACACGCAGGTCATACAATAAATTAAGACAACTCCTATGGCTCCTGCCGGTTGTCATACTCATCGACATGCAAGTCGTGATTCCTATTACAAGAACACGATCAGTCTCATACATCACATATATATAATTCATCACATCCTTTTGGCCATATCACATCACATAGCATACCCTGCAAAAACAAGTTAGACGTCCTCTAATTGTTGTTGCATGTTTTACGTGGCTGCTATGGGTTTCTACCAAGAATGTTTCTTACCTACGCAAAAGCCACAACGGTGATATGCCAATTGCTATTTGTCCTTCATAAGGACCATCTTCATCGAATCCGATCCGACTAAAGTGGGAGAGACAGACACCCGCTAGCCACCTTATGCATCAAGTGCATGTCAGTCGGTGGAACCTGTCTCACGTAAGTGTACGTGTAAGGTCGGTCCGGGCCGCTTCATCCCACAATGCCACCGAATCAAGATAAGACTAGTAACGGCAAGCAAATTGAACAAATCATCGCCCACAACTACTTTGTGTTCTACTCGTGCATAGAATCTACGCATGGACCTAGCTCTGATACCACTGTTGGGGAACGTAGTAATGATTCAAAATTTTCCTACGTGTCACCAAGATCAATCTAGGAGATGCTAGCAACGAGAGAGAGGGGGTGCATCTTCATACCCTTGAAGATCGCTAAGCGGAAGCGTTACAAGAACGCGGTTGATGGAGTCGTACTCGCGGCGATTCAAATCGCGGAAGATCCGATCTAGCGCCGAACGGACGGCGCCTCCGCGTTCAACACACGTACAGCCCGGGGACATCTCCTCCTTCTTGATCCAGCAAGGGGAGAGGAGAAGCTGAGGGAGAACTCCAGCAGCACGACGGCATGGTGGCAATGGAGCTCGTGGTTCTCCGGCAGAGCTTCGCTAAGCACTACGGAGGAGGAGGAGGAGTTGGAGGAGGAGAGGGCTGCGCCAGGGATGTGGTGCGGCTGCCCTCTCTCTCCCTCACTATATATAGGGGGAAGGGGGTGGAGGAGGCGCCCTAGGGTTCCCTAGGGGAGGGGCGGCGGCCACAGGGGAAACCCTAGATGGGTTTGGGCGCCACCACCCCTGGGAAACTTGCCCCCCAAGCCGGGAGGGGTGGCTGCCCTAGGGGAGGCGCCCCCACCTCTCCACGTTACATGAGATGGGTGGGAGGGGCGCACAGCCCCTTAGTGGGCTGATGTGCCCCCTCCCCTTGGCCCATAAGGCCCTCCAACGCTTGCCGGGGCCTCCGAAACCCCTTTCGGACACGCTGGTCGTCACCCGGTACCCCCGGAACGATTCCGGACTCCAATACCGTTCGTCCAATATATCGATCTTAACCTCCGGACCATTCCGGAGTTCCTCGTCACGTCCGGGATCTCATCCGGGACTCCGAACAACCTTCGGTAACCACATACTATTTCCCATAACAACTCTAGCGTCACCGAACCTTAAGTGTGTAGACCCTACGGGTTCAGGAACCATGCAGACATGACCGAGACACCACTCCGGCCAATAACCAATAGCGGGATCTGGATACCCATATTGACTCCCACATGTTCCACGATGATCTCATCGGATGAACCACGATGTCGAGGATTCAGTCAATCCCGTATACAATTCCCTTTGTCTATCGGTATGTTACTTGCCCGAGATTCGATCGTCGGTATCCCTATACCTTGTTCAATCTCTTTACCGGCAAGTCTCTTTACTCATTCTGTAACGCATGATCCCGTGACTAACTCCTTAGTCACATTGAGCTCATTATGATGATGCATTACCGAGTGGGCCCAGAGATACCTCTCCGTCATACGGAGTGACAAATCCTAGTCTCGATTCGTGCCAACCCAACAGACACTTTCGGAGATACCTGTAGTGCACCTTTATAGCCACCCAGTTACGTTGTGACGTTTGGTACACCCAAAGCATTCCTACGGTATCCGAGAGTTGCACAATCTCATGGTCTAAGGAAACGATACTTTGACATTAGAAAAGCTCTAGCAAAACGAACTACACGCTCTTGTGCTATGCTTAGGATTGGGTCTTGTCCACCACATCATTCTCCTAATGATGTGATCCCGTTATCAATGACATCCAATGTCCATGGTCAGGAAACCATAACCATCTATTGATCAACGAGCTAGTCGACTAGAGGCTTACTAGGGACATGTTGTGGTCTATGTATTCACACATGTATTACGGTTTCCAGTTAATACAATTATAGCATGAACAATAGACAATTATCATGAACAAGGAAATACAATAATAACCATTTTATTATTGCCTCTAGGGCATATTTCCAACAGGCTCCCACTTGCACTAGAGTCAATAATCTAGTTCACATCACTATGTGATTGTAATGAATCCAACACCCATGGGGTTTGTTCATATCTCGCTTGTGAGAGAGGTTATTAGTCAACGGGTCTGAACCTTTCAGATCCGTGTGTGCTTTACAAATCTCTATGTCATCTTGTAGATGCAGCTACCACGCGCTACTTGGAGCTATTCCAAATAACTGCTCTACTATACGAATCCAGTTTACTACTCAGAGTCATCCGGATTAGTGTCAAAGTTTGCATCGACGTAACCCTTTACGACGAACTCTTTTACCACCTCCATAATCGAGAAAATTCCTTAGTCCACTAGTTACTAAGGATAAGTTCGACCGCTGTCATGTGATCCATTCCTGGATCACTCTTGTACCCCTTGACTAATTCATGGCAAGGCACACTTCAGGTGCGGTACACAGCATAGCATACTGTAGAGCCTACGTCTAAAGCATAGGGGACGACCTTTGTCCTTTCTCTCTCTTCTGCCGTGGTCAGGTCTTGAGTCTTACTCAATACTCACACCTTGTAACACAGCCAAGAACTCCTTCTTTGCTGATCTATTTTGAACTCCTTCAAAATCTTGTCACGGTATGTATTCATTTGAAAGTACTATTGAGCGTTTTTTATCTATCCTTCTAGATCTTGATGCCCAATGTTCAAGTAGCTTAATCCAGGTTTTCCATTGAAAAACACTTTTCAAATAACCCTGCATGCTTTCCAGAAATTCTACAATCATTTCTGATCAACAATATGTTAACAACATATACTCATCAAAAATTCTATAGTGCTCCCACTCACTTCTTTGGAAATACAAGTTTCTCATAAACTTTGTATAAACCCAAAATCTTTGATCATCTCATCAAAACGTACATTCCAACTCCGAGATGCTTACTCCAGTCCTTAGAAGGATTGCTAGAGCTTTGCATACTTGTTAGCATCTTTCAGGATTGACAAAACCTTCTGGTTGTATCACATACAACCTTTCCTCAAGAAAATCGTTGAGGAAACAATGTTTTGACATCCCATCTGCAAGATTTCATAAATAATGCAGTAATTGCTAATATAATTCCAACAGACTCTGAGCATCGCTACGAGTGAGAAAGTCTCATCGTAGTCAACTCCTTGAACTTGTCAGAAAACATCTTAACGACAAGTCGAGCTTTCTTAATGGTGACACTTACCATCATTGTCCGTCTTTCTTTTAAAATCCATCTGCACCCAACAGCCTTACGACCATCAAGTAGTTCTTCCAAAGTCTATACTTTGTTTTTATACATGGATCCTCTCTCGGGTTTTATGGCCTCGAGCCATTCGTCAGAATCTGGGCCCACCATCGCTTCTCCATAGCTCGTAGGTTCATTGTTGTCTAGCAACATGACTTCCAAGACAGGATTACCTACCACTCTGAAGTAGTACGCATCCTTGTCGTCCTACGAGGTTTGGTAGTGACTTGATCCGAAGTTTCATGATCACTATGATAAGCTTCCACTTCAATTGGTGTAGGTGCCACAGGAACAACTTCTTGTGCCCTGCTACACACTAGTTGAAGTGATGGTTCAATAACCTCATCAAGTCTCCACCATCCTCCCACTCAATTCTTTCGAGAGAAACTTTTCCTCGAGAAAGGACCCGTTTCTAGAAACAATCACTTTTGCTTCCAGATCTGAAATAGGAGGTATACCCAACTGTTTTGGGTATTCTATGAAGATGCATTTATCCGCTTTGGGTTCGAGCTTATCAGCCTGAAACTTTTTCACATAAGCGTCACAGCCCCAAACTTTTAAGAAACGACAGCTTAGGTTTCTCTAAACCATAGTTCATATGGTGTCGTCTCAACGGAATTGCGTGCTGCCCTATTTAAAGTGAATGCGGTTCTCTCTAATGCCTAACCCATAAACGATAGTGGTAATTCGATGAGAGACATCATGGTATGCACCATATCCAATAGGGTGCAGTTATGATGTTCGGACACACCATCACACTATGGTGTTCCAGGCGGTATTAGTTGTGAAACAATTTCCACAATGTCTTAATTGTGTGCCAAACTCGTAACTCAGATATTCATCTCTATGATCATATCACAGACATTTTATCCTCTTGTCACGACGATCTTCAACTTCACTCTGAAATTACTTGAACCTTTCAATAATTAAAACTTGTGTTTCCTCAAGTAAATATACTCAGCATCTACTCAAATCATCTGTGAAGTAAGAACATAACGATATCCACTGCATGCCTTAGCACTCATTGGACTGCGCACATCAAAATGTATTACTTCCAACAAGTTGCTTTCTTGTTCCATCTTACTAAAAACGAGGCCTTTCAGTCATCTTTCCCATGTGGTATGATTTGCATGTCTCAAGTGATTCAAAATCAAGTGAGTCCAAACGATCCATCTGTATGGAGTTTCTTCATGCATACATACCAATAAAGTACTTAGATCTGAAAGTTTTTAAGTAAAATAGAGTCCTCAAATAGTTGCCAGGGAGGTTAAGTAAGCGGCACTCACATCCCGTCAACGAAGCTCTTTTCTATGGAATTGCTCTAGTGCTTCACTTATATCTTTTTGAGCGTGGTGTGCTTTAGTGTTTTTGAAGAAATTCTCTCTTGCTTCACTTAAATTAATTTTATAGAAAGAAATATTATGTTCATGATCTTCACTTATATCTTTTTGGAGTAGCTTGTCATTTACTCTTATGCTTCACTTATATCCTATGAGTAAATTGTTGAATAAATTGAATGTCATGAAGTTGAAATCATATCATGCCTAGTGGTAGCTTCACATTGGGTTTAGAAAGTGAAATCTTTTGAGGCTTGACAATCACAATATTGGTCATACAAGCAATTCACGAATAATTAGTATAAGGAAGAGAACTTTCACATGCAAATATACTATCCTGGAAATCTTTTGTGATTGTGAGCCCCCATCAAAATATTATATGCCAAAATTGTTGACATTGGACAAGGAAGACAATGTAATAGTTTATGTTTGTTCATATTCACATAAAAGTTATGTTGTCATAGATCCTTCAACATGTGGTGCTTGCCCCCATCTTTGCTAGCGAAAAATTTCACACCAAGTAGAGATACTACTTGTGCATCCAAAAACCCTTAAACCCAAATCTTATTTTCAAGAGTCCACCATACCTACCTAGGGATTGAATAAGATCCTTCAAGTAAGTTGTCATCGGTGCAATAAGGCAATAAAAATTGATTCTAAAAGTGTTAGATCATTTAGTGTAAGAGAAAATTGAGTGTTGTACGAACTTGTGATGGCAAAGAATAAAAGTGACCGACTGCATAATAAAGGTTGCTATCATAAGGGCCAATATAGATGTGATGTTCTTTTGCACTAAGGGGTTGAGCATACAAACAAATAAGTGCAAGGCAACCTCTGCTTCCCTCTGTGAAGGGCCTATCCTTTATTTTTCAGTATTTACTTTTATGCAAAGAGTCAAAGTTTTTCTCTCTATTCCTTTTTATTTTTATCTTTTGGCAAGCATCATGTGGTGAGGAAAGATCTATGCACATATATCCAGTTGGATATGGGTAGCATGAGTTATTATTGTTGACATCACCCTTGAGGTGAATACGTTGGGAGGCGAAATTATAAGCCCCTATCTTTCTATGTGTCCGGTTGAAACGTTTTGCTCATGTCTATGCGGTGAGTGTTAGAAATCATAGAAGACTATATGATGGTTGAGTATGTGGACCTCTTACTTAAACTCCGTTGAATAAGTTGAATTACAATTGTTTGGTGACTGAGAACATAGGTTGTTGAGCTTCAAGATAATTCATTGTTTGAACCTTAGCATGTGAATTGGTTGCTACTTTAAACATGAAAATTTTTATAAGAGTGGTTGTCATGATGCTAGGAAATATGATTGAAATTATCATTGATCAAACTTATGCACTTTGCTAGCATTCACACTTCATAAATTATTTCTTTTATCATTTACCTACTCGAGGACGAGTAGGAATTAAGCTTGGGGATGCTGATACGTCTCCAACGTATCTATAATTTATAAAGTATTCATGTTGTTTTATTATCATTCTTGGATGTTTTACAATCATTTTATAGCAACTTTATATCATTTTTGGGACTAACCTATTGACCCAGTGCCCAGTGCCAGTTGATGTTTTTTGCTTGTTTTTTACATCGCAAGAAATCAATATCAAACGGAGTCCAAACACCGCGAAACTTTTTGGAGATTTTTTATGGACTAGAACACCCAATATGGGCCAGAGCAGCACCTGGGGGGTGCCTCGAGGGGGGCACAACCCACCAGGGCGCGCTTGGGGGCCCAGGCGCGCCCAGGTGGGTTATGCCCACCTCAGTGGCCTCCTGCACCCCCTCTTTACCCTATAAATTCCCAAAATTTCCAAAAACCCTCTGGGAGAACCTAGATCAGAATTTCCTCCACCGCAGGCCTCTGTAGCCACCGAAAACCAATCTAGACCCTTTTCGGCACCCTGCCGGAGGGGGGAATCATCTCCGGTGGCCATCTTCATCATCCCGGCGGCCACCACGATGAGGAGGGAGTAGTCCACCCTCGGGGCTGAGGGTTTGCACCGGTAGCTATGTGTTTCATCTCTCTCTCTCTCTCGTGATCTTGAGATGTCACGATCTTGATGTATCATGGGCTTTGTTAACATAGATGGATCATATGATGTTTCTCCCCTCTCTACTCTTGTTGTGATGAATTGAATCTTTACCATTTGAAGTTTTATCTTGTCGGATTGAATGTTCAGATCTGAGAACACATGATGTATGTCTTGCGGTAGGAATACTTGAGGTGACAATGGGGTATCATATTGATTCACTTGATATATGTTATGGCACTCAACTTGCGGATTCTCGAGGTGACATTGGGGTAATCTATGCATAGGGTTGATGCACGTTTTTATTATCTTTTCTTCGATAGAAACTTTGGGATCTCCTTGTAGTTCTTTGAGTGGATTGAATATTATGATCATGAAGTTGTTTGATGCATATCATAGAATTAACTCACAGATACTTGTGGTGACATTGGAGTATCTAGGTTGATGTAGGGTGGAACCCTATACGGCCGATCTTTCACAAAAGGAGCGGATCCCACGATGAACACGAAGAACACGAGGGGTAACATGAGGGAAAAACACGAGAGAATCACTCAAACCAACAAGATTCGGTCACACATATGCTAGATCCGAGTACACATAGAGATCACACGGTCCAAATCCAACAAGAGACGATACATAGGGTAACCGGTTCTTCTTTGTGAGGAGGTCTTGAGGTCTTCCCGTTAGGGGTCTTGAATCCAAGTGGATCTTCTCCGAAGTAGTGTCGGTCCCTCGCGGTGGAGTAGATCCGGATGGATGAGCGAGGCTCTATCTCACATATGAGCTATCACAACGCTAACCCTAGAAAGAGGGAGGAGGAGGAGTATATATAGTCTAGGTGGGCGAAGGGGTACATGGGCCTCGGCCCTTTACTGTGCACAGACAAACGGGGCCGGATGTCCGGGCGTCGGGCCGGATGTCCGGGCCTTCAGGAGGAGCCGGATGTCCGGGTTGGGGGCCGGATGTCCGGGCTGGCGGGATCAGTCTTGAAGCTTTCTGGATAGGTTGTGTCTGGATTTCTGGGGTGGAGGCCGAATTTCCGGGCCGGGGCCAGACGTCCGGGCTGGGGCCGGATGTCCGGGGCCTGGAGGCACTTGGTGGCTGGGCGGCTGCTGTGGGCGATGCTTCAGGGGCCGGATGTCCGGGGTCATGGCCGGATGTCCAAGGCCTCGAAGCTGTTCTTGACTCCTTCTGTTGGTTCTCTTCGTCCATGAACTTGGGGACTTGTCCGTCACGTTCATATCCGAGAGGGTCCTCTTGGTACCTAACCATGCACAACATTTCGTACTTAGGTAGTAGCCATGTCTCGAGTGGATCATATGTGATATCACTAAGGAAGGAAGTCACCTCGGTCTCGAGTGCTCTAGCTCGTGCTCGTGTCATAGGTCCTCTTGGCACTTGGTGAGACGATGGTAGGTCCATGGGGATGACCATAGGATGCTCCGCATCATCTCCCCTCCCTTGGGAAAGATCCGACTTCTGATCGAAATCTTCATCACCATGTTAGGGAGAGAGATCTTTGATGTTGAAGATGTCGCTCACGGAGTACTTATCGCGTGGGATGTCGATCTTGTAGGCGTTGTTGTTGTAGCGTGCAAGCACCTTGAAGGGTCCATCGGCTCATGGTAGAAGTTTGGACTTGCGTTCGTTGGGTAAGCGGTCCTTGCGAAGGTGTAGCCACACAAGATCTCCAATGTTGAATATCATGGGTTGCTTGTTGACGTTGAGTTTGGTCGCGAGTCGGTGTACTTGGCGCTCGATGGTGTGCCGTGTATCTTCATGCATCTTCTTGAGGTAGATGACTCAGGCACTTGCGTCCATGTTAGTGCGCTCTTATAGTGGTATAGGAAGAATGTCCAATGGGGACAACGGGTTGAAACCGTAGACGACCTCGAAGGGGGACTTGCCGGTAGTCGAATGTCTTGCGCGGTTGTAGGCGTACTCGGCGATGGGTAGGCTCTCCTCCCACTCCTTGATGTTCTTCTTGATTAACACGCGTAGTAGAGTGGAGAGTGTACGGTTTGTCACCTCCGTTTGGCCATCGGTTTGTGGATGGTATGCCGTGGAGAATAGTAGCTTGATTCCGAGCTTGGCACATAAGGTCTTCCAAAAGTAACTCAAGAACTTGACGTCGCGGTCCGAGACAATCGTCTTTGGCACTCCATGTAAGCGCAAGATTTCCCTACAAAAGAGATTTGCAATATGTGAAGCATTGTCTATCTTGTTGCAAGGAATGAAATGAGCCATTTTAGAGAAACAGTCCACAACAACAAACACGGAATTCTTTCCGTTTCTAGTTCTAGGCAAACCAAGCACAAAGTCCATACTAATATCTTCCCATGGGTGATATGGAATAGGAAGTGGAATGTAAAGGCCATGAGATTGAGCTTTAGACTTAGCTTTGCGACATGTAGAGCATCGAGTGGTAAAACGTGAGACGTCGCGGAACATCTTGGGCTAAAAATAGTTCTTGGAGAGCGTAGCAAATGTCTTTTCATGTCCAAAGTGTCCCATTAGTCCTCCTCCATGAGATTCTTGCAAAAGCAACAAACGAAGAGAAGACTTAGGGATGCATAGTTTGTTAGCTCTCATAAGATAATCATCTTTGATATAATAGCATTCCCAATATGCATGCGTCAAACATTTGGCATATGGAATAGAAAAGGTAGGATCATGCGCATACAAGTCTTTTACGTGCTCAAAACCAATGACATTCAATTCAAGTTTGGTGACAAGCATGCATATGCGGGAAAGGGCGTCGGCCACAACATTTTCCTTACCTTTAATGTATTTGATGACATAAGGAAATGACTCAATGAACTCACTCCATTTAGCATGACGCTTGTTCAACTTAGTTTGACCCTTGAGGTATTTAAGCGTTTCATGGTCGGTATGGATGACAAATTCATGAGGGCGAAGATAATGTTCCCATTCATGCAAAACTCACACTAAAGCATATAGCTCTTTGTCATAGATGGGATAATTGAGTTGCGCTCCGAAAAGTTTCTCACTAAAGTAAGCAATTGGGCGCTTCTCTTGTGTTAACACACCTCCTATGCCATTACCACTAGCATCGCAATGAATTTCAAAAGGTTTGTTAAAATTGGGTAATGCAAGCACGGGAGCATGAGTAAGCAAATTCTTGAGCTCGTTAAATGTGCTATCTTGAGATGGTCCCCAAACAAAGGGTGCATTCTTCTTACTGAAAGCATGTAAAGGAGATGCAATGGTGCTAGAATCCTTAACAAATCTATGGTAGAAATCGGCTAAACCAAGGAAGCTACGCACTTGTTGCAAGTTGGTTGGTTGGGGCCAAGTTTTAATAGCATTGATCTTAGATTCATCAACGTGAACACCCTTAGAAGATACAACAAAACCCAAGAAAACAAGCTTATCAACACCGAAAAGGCATTTGTCCATATTAGCATAAAGGCGCTCTTTCCTAAGGGTTTGCAAAACGGTCCGAATATGGATGACATGTTCTTTGAGGGATTTGCTAAAGACAAGAATGCCGTCAAAGTAGACCACAACAAATACACCAATATAGGGTCGAAGAACAAAATGCATGAGTCGCATGAAAGTACCGGGTGCTTCTGATAAACCCATTGGCATAACAAGCCATTCATATAAGCCAAATTTTGTCTTAAATGCGGTTTTCCATCCATCACCTTCTTGGATGCGTTTTTGATAGTAGCCACTTTTAAGGTCAATTTTAGAGAAAATGGTGGCTCCGCTAAGCTCATCTAGCATATCATCTAGGCGTGGAATGGGGTAACGATAACACACGGTAATAGCATTGATGGGACGACAATCGGAACACATGCGATATGTACCATCTTTCTTGGGAACAAGGATTACCGGGATGGCACAAGGGCTCAAACTTTCTCGTACATGGCCATTGTCGATGAGTTGTTGTACTTGCCGTTGGATCTCCTTAGTTTCCTCGGGGTTGACGCGGTAGGGAGCCTTGTTAGGAAGGGGTGCTCCGGGGATGAGGTCGATTCGGTGCTCGATTCCTCGTAGTGGTGGTAGACCCGGAGGTAGCTCGTCGAGGAATACATCTTGGAATTCCTGCAATAGAGAAGATCACACAAAAGATAGATTGTGAGAGTTGTTAGCTTTTGGTGCCTCGTCCTTTCACAATAGGACATAGTGCATGCCACTTGATGGGTTCTCACACACTTCCCTCATATCACGTTTGGTGGCAAATAGGAGGCACTTGATTTTGGCTTGTGGCGCTCGCTCTCTTTTGGGTGGTTCGCTCTCTCACTATTCTCTCCACGATGGGTGGCTTGCTTGTCGGCGATTACTTGGCTTGGAGACATAGGTCGTATCACATACTCCTTTCCTTTCATCTTGAAGCTATAGTGGTTTGTACGCCCTTTGTGGATGACGCCTCGGTCAAATTGCCATGGCCGTCCAAGAAGGAGGTGGCAAACGCATTCAGAACGACATCACACTCCAAAGTGTCTTCGTAAGCTCCGATCTTGAAGGGTAACATATGCTCGACTTGGATAGTGCCGGAGTCGCTTAGCCATTGAACTTTGTATGGGTGTGGGTGCTTCATCTTGACCAATTGGATCTTGGAGCATAGTTCTTCACTTGCTAAGTTATGGCAACTCCCTCCATCGATGATGACCTTGACGGACCTTCCATTGATGCCGGCCTTGGTGTGGAAGACATGGCATCTTTGGTCTTCTTCTTGTTGATGTTGAAGAGTCAAGACCTTGGAGACAACAAGAGCGGGGCTCGAATCTTCGTCACAAAAGACTTGATCATCTTCATCCTCGTTCACTTGCCGGTGCATGGCCACTTGCTCAAGGGCTTCCAGTTCTCCTTCACTCATGGAGTCATATGTACCGTCGTCGTTGAAGACCATGGTGCGCTTGTTTGTACACTCGAAAGACTTGTGGCCTCGGCCGCCGCATGTGAAGCATTTGAAGGAACTTGTCTTGATGGTCTCATCGGTTGCGGTAGATGATGATGAAGCTCTCGGCTTGAAATTGCTTGTAGTACGAGGACGACTTGAGGTTGTCAAAGTTTTCTTGTAACTTGACTTGTCGCCGTTGCTTGTAGATGGCTTGGTTGAGGTAGAAGGTGTTGGAGTTGTTGAAGCTTGGTTGTTGGAGAAACCATAGGACTTGGATGAGAACTTGGCATACTTGAAGTCATCTTGCACTTGACGTTCCGCTTTGGTAGCTCCATGCACTAGCTCAATGAGGTTCAAGTATGGTTGGAAGTCGGCTATCTTCTTGATAAGATGATTGAGTCCATTCAAGAAACGTGCCATTGTTACGCCCCCGATTTGACCGTACACTAATCATGCACGCAAATGTGTACGACCAAGATCAGGGACTCACGGGAAGATATCACAACACAACTCTAAAACATAAATAAGTCATACAAGCATCATAATACAAGCCAGGGGCCTCGAGGGCTCGAATACAAGTGCTCGATCACAGACGAGTCAGCGGGAGCAACAATATCTGAGTACAGACATAAGTTAAACAAGTTTGCCTTAAGAAGGCTAGCACAAACTGGGATACAGATCGAACGAGGCGCAGGCCTCCTGCCTGGGATCCTCCTAACTACTCCTGGTCGTCGTCCGCGGCCTGCACGTAGTAGTAGGCACCTCCAGTGTCGTAGGTGTCGTCGTCGACGGTGGCGTCTGGCTCATGGGCTCCAACATCTGGTTGCGACAACTAGATAGAAAGGAAAGGGGGAAAAGAGGGAGAGAAGCAACCGTGAGTACTCATCCAAAGTACTCGCAAGCAAGGAGCTATACTACATATGCATGGGTATATGTGTAAAGGGGCATATCAGTGGACTGAAATGCAGAATGCCAGAATAAAAGGGGGATAGCTAGTCCTGTCGAAGACTACGCTTCTGGCCATCTCCATCTTGCAGCATGTAGAAGAGAGTAGATTGAAGTCCTCCAAGTAGCATCGCATAGCATAATCCTACCCGGCGATCCCCTCCTCGTCGCCCTGTTAGAGAGCGATCACCGGGTTGTATCTGGCACTTGGAAGGGTGTATTTTATTCAGTATCTGGTTCTAGTTGTCATAAGGTCAAGGTACAACTCCGGGTCGTCCTTTTACCGAGGGACACGGCTATTCGAATAGATAAACTTCCCTGCAGGGGTGCACCACATAACCCAACACGCTCGATCCCATTTGGCCGGACACACTTTCCTGGGTCATGCCCGGCCTCGTAAGATCAACGCGTCGCAGCCCCACCTAAGCACAACAGAGCGGTCAGCACGCCGGTCTAACCCTATGCGCGCAAGGGTCTGGGCCCATCGCCCTATGCACACCTGCACGTTGCGTACGCGGCCGGAAGCAGACCTAGCCTAGTGGCGTTCCAGTCCAATCCGGCGCGCGCCACTCAGTCGCTGACGTCAAGAAGGCTTCGGCTGATACCACGACGCCGGGATACCCATAACTACTCCCGCGTAGATGGTTAGTGCGTATAGACCAAATGGCCAGACTCAGATCAAATACCAAGATCTCGTTAAGCGTGTTAAGTATCCGCGAACGCCGACCAGGGCCAGGCCCACCTCTCACCTAGGCGGTCTCAACCTGCCCTGTCGCTCCGCCACAAAGATCCACTTGCAGGTACTCCTACGAGCCGACCCGACTTTAGTCATCACATGTGTCATGTATGTAGTATATAAGTATATACCCGTGATCACCGCCCAGGTGATCACGGCCCGATAGTATAGCACAGCAGACGGACAAGAATGTAGGGCCACTGATGGAAATCTAGCATCCTATACTAAGCATGTAGGATTGCAGGTAAAGGTATCAACAGTAGTAGCAAGGATAGGCTATGCATCAGGATAGAATATCGAAAAGCAGTAACATGCTACACTACTCTAATGCAAGCAGTATAGAGAAGAATAGGCGATATCTGGTGATCAAGGGGGGGGGCTTGCCTGGTTGCTCTGGCAAGTAGGAGGGGTCGTCGACTCCGTAGTCGAACTGGGCAGCAGCAGTGTCGGTCTCGTAGTCTACCGGAGAGAAGAGGGGGAAGAAACAGTAAATACAATGCAAACATAAGCATGACGATGCGTGACATGACAATGAACGGTGCTAGGTGTGTCCTAACGCGACAGTAGGTGGTACCGGCGAAGGGGGGGACATCCGGGAGGTATTCCCGATGTTTCGCGTTTTCGGACAGACGGACCGGAGGGGGAAAGTTGCTAGTTCGATAGGTTAGGGAGGTGTGGTGGACGAACGGACTGCGTATTCGGATTCGTCTCGTCGTTCTGAGCAACTTTCATATAGAAAACATTTTCATCCGAGTTACGGTTTAAAAGATATGAATTTTCAAAGATTATTTGAATTTCTGGAATTATTTAATTAACAGAAAAGGGATATGACGTCAGCATGACGTATGAGTGACGTCAGCGGTCAACAGTCCGGTTGACTAGTCAAAACTGACACGGGGGACCCACCTGTCATAGACAGTGGGTTAACAGAAGATTAAACTAATTAATTTTTAGTTAATTAACTACCGGGCCCACCTGTCAGTGAGTGATTAGATTAATTAATTATTTTTATTTATAAACATTTTCCTTTTTTTTGCGGCGGGGCCCGCATGTCAGTGGCTGGGCCTGCCCAGTCAGCACGTTGACTGGGTGGACCCAGTCAACGGGGCCCACGGGCCCACTGGCAGTGGCACTGGGGGGGCCAGGCCAGCCACGTCGGCGGCCGGCGCCGGAGCAACTCCGGCGACCAAAACAGCGGCGGCCCCTCGCCGGAGTTGGCCGGAATCGCGCTACGGGGCTCGGGGAGGAGCGGGGCTAGGCCCATTCGAAAGGGCTCGCAGCGCCGCATCCAGGGGTGGCCGGGGCTTCGCCGGACTTGGCCGGAATCGGCGCCGGCGAGTGGCGGAGGCGGCGGCGCGCACGGGTGCCCGACAGAAACGAGGCTACGGCGGGCTATCGAGCAAGCGGAGGGGCTGGGGGGCATCTACGCGAGGTGGGGAGTGCAACGGGCTTGAGCCCGTGACCATAAGGTCACCGGAGACCCGCCGGCGGCGAGCTCCGCGGCGCGGCGTTCGGGCGCGCGCGGGGAAGAAGCTAGGGGGCGCGCGAGAGAGAAAGGACAGGGGAGGGGGGAAGAGGCTCACCGTGCGGCACACGGAGGCCGGTGAGAGCTTAGGAGCAGCAGGTCGGCGCCGGGGAAGGAGGGGGTCGCCGGCGTCCGAAGTTGAAGACGAGCTCGGGGAGGCCGTTGCAGTGGCTCCGAGCTTCAACGGAGAGGCGGAGGTGGTGTAGTCGAGGGCGGCGACGGCGTATGACACGGCGAGGTGGCGATCGGGGGCACGGTGGCCGTGTGAACGACGGGAACGGCGGCGAGCGCGTCGGGCGTGGGGA